>NC_064812.1:1738631-1761275 GCF_023721935.1 Panthera uncia | reverse complement strand
GGGCGCCCGGCGGGACCTGGGCAGCCCCCGGCCGCCCCGCCCTCCCGCCGGGCGCCCCGCCGCCCGCCCGCCGGGGCCGCTCGCTGGCGTCTCGGGCCGGCCCCGTCACCTGGCTCTTCCCGGCTCGCCCGGCCCCCGTGCCCCGGCGCACGGTGCGCGGCCACGGGCGAGCGTGTTTGTGTCCATGTGCGCCGTGCACGCTGCCCGCATGTGTGTGCAGGCATGCAAACTGTCACATCTGTGTGCGTGGCGCGGTGCGGGTCTGCCGTGAATGTGAGCCCGGATGGCAGTGTTGAAGTGAGCCGCGTTTTACCCTTGGGCGGGCGCCGGGTCGGCTCCGTGCGCAAGAGCTGGGCCGGAGACTAAAGCTCTGTCGTGAAGACCCCGCACCTGGAGGGGTTCGGTAACCCCATTTGTGCCGGCGAACCCACACTCCCATTGTCCTCTGGAACCCTCCCGCCTCCGGCCTCCCTGGCTGCAGCTGCGCCATAGGGCAGAGCCGTGGTTGCTGGGTAAACACGCATGGCCCGGGGGCCCTCGTGCACACATACACTAAACGTGTGGGTGCCCGCGTGTGTACCCTTGCACTGGGGGTGCAGTGAGGGCCATGAGGAGGGCACGGTCCCCCCCCCCCTCCGCAGGATGAGGGCTGACGGGAATCTGGGAGTGAAAAGGCTCTGACAAGCTCTGTGAATCAGCTCTAGACCGTGGAGGATAAGGAGAAGCCTGCAGGCGTCCAGATGTGGGGCTCCCACGGAGGCTGCTGCAAGGAAGCGACGGGCTAATGGGGACCCACAGAAGGGGTGGGTGGGTGGTGGTGAAGGGGAGGGAACAGCCACGCAAAGGCCCTGTGGCAGGCGACAGGACAGCTGCGAGGAACGGACGGGACTTGGAAAGGAGGGTGAATGGCAGGACAGGGGCTGCAGGGGGAGGCGGGCCAGACCTGAGCCCTGGAGGCCTTGGGCCGTGTCCCGGGAGCTGGGGGAGTACCGAGGGGATCTTAAATAGGGGTGGTGACTTGGCCCGACCAACGGCGGGGGGCCCCTGCGGGCAGCGGGGTTACAGGAGGCAGAACACGCCTATTCACGCCAGGTGCCCACAGCTGCACTGCAGACCGCAGCCATGGTGACAAAATGCCCACCTCCCTGACCCACCCGAGACCCCCCCACGTCATCGTCAGGGTGCACGGATCCCATAAAGACAAGCACACAGAACGCCCTGGACTCTGGGCCCCACTGTGTTGCTCGACTGTGGGGAAAAGGTTTCAGTCGCCGGGGATGGAGCCTGAGTCCCTCCCCGCAGGGGACAGGTCTTGGCAAGGAGCCCCTAAGACCCGCGGAGGGAGCTGAATGCAGACCCCTGGGCTCGGGTCTTCTGACACCAGGTGCTAAGGAGCCTCCCTGCCTCGGTGTGCTCAGCTGGGGGGGGGGGCGGGGGGACGCAGTCCTGCTCGCAGGGGGAGGCAAAGACGAGCTCAGGGACAAAGTGCGCTACGGGGGCACATCTGTCCCGCTCCGGCCCCACCTCCCCTGTCCCCCTTCTCCGTAGGGACCCTTGCCTCGTAATTAAAGAAGCACCAAGGGCTAGGGAGCAAATAGGAGTCTCCGTCTTGCCCCCAAACGCAGGTCCTCTGCCCCGAGTAACCCCGTTGGTGACTCCCTGTTGTCTTTCCAGAACGCTCTGTGCTTCGGCAGGACAACTGCATATGTCTTGCATGGGCAAGTGGAAGTGTTCAGTGTACATCATGGGCACCCGGCTCACCCGCCATGCCCCGGCACCCCGCCCCCTACGCCCCCACACCCCCACTCCCAGTTATCACCTTTGGCATCTCCATTATCTTTGTGCTGGTCCTGCCGCCTGTCTTCCAGCCCGTCGATCTCTGTGGCCCCAGCAACCACCAGAAGCCAGGAGAGGCTCCAGGGCAGGCACCAGAGTTGAGCCCCAGCCCAGGCAGTTTTGGGGGGCTGGCTGCCGATTTTGGGGTGCTGTCTCAGGGCTGAAGTTCTCTGAGGCGGAGACGCCGAGGGCTGGTGGGCAGGGCCACCCAGGGATGGCCTGGTCTCATCACCGACCTCCACCCAGATGGGGGGGGCTGTGGAGAGAGCACCAGGCCCCACCCTCTGAAGCCTGTGCCGCCGTCCACCCCCACCCCCACCCCCCCTTTAAGGCTTGAGCCTGCAAGGGAGTTGATGGCCCCAACCTCCCTCCCGCGTGGCAAGGTGACTTTGGAGCAGCCGCTTCTCTGAGACTTGGTGACTCAGGGCTGGGAGCCTTGCAGCCCTGTGCCCCAGAGAGCCTAGAACTGCAGAAGGCAGGGCAGCCTCGGGGCTGTCGAGGGCAGGACTTGGTACGGACCTGATCCGGCTGGGGGGTGACATCTGGTGCCCCGGGAAAGGCATGTGACCAGGGCTGCAAGACCTGAATGGAAAGGAGAGGGAATCAGCAGGCGGGAGAGCGCGTCTTCCCCCGCCCCTGCCCCCGCCCCCAGCTGGACCCGCCCCTGGGCCCCACCTCACACGTGGCGCCTCCAGAAGCCCTTTGTGGACAGCAGCACGTCCACTCGCACACCCACGCCTGCACACGCACACACACCTGCACGCGGTCCACTCGCACCACACGCACACGCTCCCTCACCCGCACAAACCCCCCCCCCCCCACTTGTCCTCGGACACGCACTCCCTCCTACACCGTGTGCACACGTAGGTACGCTCCTGCCCTGCACCCACACCCGCTCCTCAGCACCCGGCCTGTCCATCCGTGGGCCCCACCGTCCTGCTCGGGGCCGGGGGAGGGGGGGGGGCACCGCGTCTGCTTGCTCCCGCCTCCCTCCAGAGCTGGGGGACCGTGGGCAGAGGTTGTGACCTTGAGCCCCGGCCCCACCCTCGCTGGCCGTCCTTCTCCTCAGCTGCCCCCCACAGAGGGGAGAGGTCACCCCGTGGGTGTCGGGGGAGGCCCCGGGTGCAGCCTCCAGCTGGGGGAGCCTTTGCTCCTCTGAGCACTGGGACGGGACGGTCAGCCTTGCCGCCCCAGCTGTGCTTCTGGAGCAGGTACAGGGGACTTTGGGAGCCGGAGGACCTCGATTCCACGAAGCAGGTGCGGGCTAAGTGCCGGTCGCTGCTCGCCCCCTGCCCCCCCACCCTCGCAAGCGGTCAGGAACTCTGCTGACGCCACCCAGTCGGGCCACCCGCGATGCCCTGGAGCCTCAGCACAGAGCAGCCCCAGGGCCTAGGTGTGCCCCCGGGCCCCTTCCTGACCCCCTCTTCCGACCTTCCTGCTGTCCCCTTGCCCTCTCCCATGCGACCTTGGGCAGGTGACCTCGGACGAGCCCCTCCCTCTGGAGACCCGGGGAGCACAGATCCCGGTGTGGGGTGTGGATCGGGGCATCACTCACGGGCCCGCAGCCGGGTGGCCAGGGCAGCCTCGGGGCTCAGCGGCTCCCCCCCGGGGCGCCAAGCCGGCCGACCCTGAGAGGAGAGCACAGTCAGCCACCCCCTCCTCGTGAGAGTCCCCCACCCCCACCCTGGGACCTATGCCGTCGCGTCCCCGCTTAGGGCCGTCTCCGGGAGAGGCTGGCTGTGTGCACGCACATGCTACTGCACGCTTGCGCCTGCGTGCCTGGGTGCGTGCGCGCTCGGGGTGCAGGACACGCCCACTCTGGGGAGGGCCCGGCAGGCGGCAGGCGCCGGTGAGGCCCTCGAGGGCAGGCCGCTTCGGTGTCCTGGAGGACGAGTGCTTCCCAGGCCAGGGCCGGGCCAGGAACGGGGGCGGAGCTCCTGGCGCCCGGCGCGGCTTCGAGGCCTGCGAGGGCTTTGGGGTGATGGGATTCTGGGCAAGAGGAGGCGTGACAAGGCCCGTCAGGGAGCTGGCCCCCAGCTCCAGGCCCCAGCTCCTGAGCTACCGTTGGTGCGGGGAGTCCGCCAGCCTCCCTTGTGAAATAAGGGTGAAGACCGCCTCGCCCTCGTGGGGCTGCGGGGCGGGGGGCTGCGGCCGAGCCACACAGGCCCCCCCCCAGCCCCCAGCAGCGGCCCTTCGGGTGGCGGGGGGCCTTTCTCTCTTCTCTTGGGCAGACTCCCCGCCATGGCACCTGTGCCCAGGCAGGGGCGCAAGGGAAGGGGGCTTCCCGAGGGGCCGGGCCAGAAGGGGTAGTGATGCGGTGGGCCTCTCGGGGCCACACCCCCCCCTGCGGCCCTGTGGTGGCGCCTCCCTGCTCTGCCCCTACCTCTCTGCTGCGTGCGGTGTGACCTGGGGGCTCCTCGGGGCAGGCTTGGGACTCCCCGCAGGTGAGCGGAGGGGTTCAGGGGAGCCCAGTCTGCACAGGCCGGGAGCACGAACACACGGTGACTGTGGGGTGGGGAGCCACGTTCTCACGCCCCACCTGCGTCTGTGCTCACTGACAAAGGCCCCTCGTCCTGGGTTGTCCTGGATCTATGCCCACCCCCCCCCCACTCCCAGAGCCCACGCGGCCCCCTGGGGCCCAGGCTGCCTGGCCCGGGAGGGATCCGTAGGGGTCCCTGGGCTCCCTGGGCAGGGAGGGCAGGCTGCGTGGGCAGGGGCGGTTGCGCATCCCCGGACGGCCTCATCCGCTTGCTCTCCCGGCCCCTGCCCGCCAGCCAGCCCCTGGGCTGTCCTCGGTGCTGAGGGCGCCCACCCCACCCCTCCCCCAGCGCAGCCTTTTCCCAGGACACACAGGCAGGCACTGTTCAGGGGGCCGGGCAGGACAACAGAGTGCCTTTTGTGGCTGGCATCTGGGGATGCCATTGGCGGCCTGGGGTGGGTGGGGAGGGGATGTGGAGGCAGGGCCCGGGGTGGGTCTGCGTGTGTGCACCGGGCCTTGCGGGGGAGGGCGCTGAGCCTGGGGAGGAGGGTCGGACAGACTGGAGTGGGGCTGGAGAATCACAGCGCCTGAGGGAGCGGGGAAACCAAGGCACCCAGGGCATCTGATGTCGGGGCGGGGGCACCGCTGGCCTGCACGTCAGGGAGACATCTGGGACGGTGTGGCAGGTGGGCGCAGGATCCTCTGCTGACGGTGACCCTGTGAGCCTCACGGGGGGCTTGGTTCTGCTCCTACCTCATGACGGGGCCGTGACATCCAACAAGGGGTTCCCGTGGAGCTTAGGCCAGTCCCAGCCTGTGGTCGGGACTCAGGAACTGGCGGTCACTCTTAGGGGTCCTCCTCGGCTGACCCCCAGCTTCCCGTCCCTGCCCGGCTCGCTCTCAGTCCCTCACCCGCACGGTTACCCACCTCCAGTCCCAGCAGCCTCCACCCTGCGACCCTGCTCTGACACCCACAGGGCTCCCTGGCCCCCATCCCGAGGCCAGCCCCCGGGCCTCTGGGAGGCCTTGCGACGATGGGCCGGGGCTGAGGCGGGCCTCAGGGTGAGGGCCGGACACCAGGAGGAACTTTCTGGCAGCAAGGGCAGTTTGGTTAGTTTCCCCCATGCAGGAACCAGGGGGGCTTGGGCGTGAGTCGTCGCTGTCCCTGGGAGCCCGAGGGGGGCAGTGGGCAACAAAAGCCTCAGTGACCCAGGCTGGGATCGGAGGACAAGTGGCCTGTGTCAGGGGAGGAGACAGTGCCCTGGGAGAGACTGTGAGCGTTCACGGAAAGGAGTGACCTGTGGCCACACAAGAGCCCATTGCTGGGGACGGCCAGAGACCCCCAGCGCCCAGCTTTTGGCCAGCAGAGGCCCGGGTGCCAGGTGAGGCTGGGGTGGGGGCCTGAGCCAGCCCGGGGACACACAGTGGGAGGTGCTGCCAGAGACACCGGCCGTCCACCCCACCCGGCCCTCCTTCTCAGAGGCCCTTGGGCCCCCCGGGGCTCTGGCCCAGCCATGGGGCGCTCCCTAAACGGTCCCCTCCGGGCAAGCCCTCCCGTCCCAGCTCTGGTGTCCACCCCACGGCCCCTCACGTCCCAGTGAGCACACACCGAGCCCGGCTCTCTTCTTGCCGTGTGTCCTTGTGCAAGCACACGCGTGCGCACGGTTGCGCGTGTGCTCACAAATACGGGGAAACATCTGCGCGCAGGTGCACGTGTAGCCACACATATTCACACATGCACACGTGTGTGCACGCATCCGCCCCTCATTTCAGTGAGGGCCCCCACCGCCCATCGCTCACTTGCCCAACCTGGAAGTCTGGTCGTCTCTGAAACCCTGGCTCCACCCCCCCCCCGCTCCCCCCCCCCCCCCCCCTCCGCCCAGATCCCACACAGGCCACATCCTCCGCTCTCCCTGCCTGCACCCGCCCGCAGCGGCCAGAGGGACCCGGGAATGAAGTCAGATCAGGCCCTGCCCCCACTCGTCCCAGGACCCCTCCCAGACGCTGTCCCCTCCCTCCAGGACCCCACCCTGAGTGCCAGGTCCCCCCCTCCTGCCGTATGCCCCCACCCTGTCTCAGCACCAACTGCCCCGGCCTGGGAGGGACTTGACCTGTCCTCCACCGTGGCTATGTGACCTGGGGCCTGACACCAGCGTGCCCCAAGCCTGCCCGGCTCTCTGCCTGCCTGCGCCTGCCTTGGTGCAAGGAGCCTCAGAGGGGAGGGGCCTCTGAGCCATTTATCCGAGGCCTCGTTGGGGGTCAGGTAGGTAGTTAATGAGGATAAAGGAGCCTCGTCTGGCCAGAAAGGCCTTGTGAGCCGCTTGGGGACGGGGCGTGGAGAGGCAGGGGGACAGCGCGCACTGGCAGGGGCAGGGGCCATCCACAATGGCAGCCCGGGCCTCCTGCCCAGCTCTGCCCTGCGAGGCAGCCGGGAGAAGCGAGGCCAGGCCGGTGTCCTCATAGCCGGCACAGCCCTCTGGCTGGCAGAGCCTTTCCCGACGCCCGGGGCGTGGATGGAGCAGTTCGAGTCGGAGATGTTCTAGAAGACGCCTCCTGCTTCCCACCTGGCCCGGGCTCCCTGACGGCCCTGGGGGTCCCCCCCTTTGGAGCCCCAGAGCTCCACAGCAGCCCTGTTCGAGAACCCCATGGGTGAACACTTCCAGGCCATCTTCCAGCCCTGGCAGTCCGTTGAAGGCCCGCTTCGGGGCCTCGGTCTCGGGGCGCCGCCGCCTGAAAGGGCTCTGAGCTCTGCCCTGACCTGCCCTCACCGCACACTCACCCCTGCACTTGCCACCCCAGTGTCCAGGCCGGAAGTGTCCCCTCCACATCCCATACCCCAGCTGGCCACTGGGGCCTCTCTGTCCTATCTCCTGAGCATCTTCCCCCTCCCTCCCCACGACCACCCCCTGCCCCACCGTGCCTCCCCCCGAGGCCCACTCCCCCCACCATGGGCCGCCCGGGCTGCCCTCGTTAGGGACCCTTCTGATTGGAGCGCTGTCCTGCTTCTGACCCAGCTGCCACCTCTGTCCTGCCACGCGGGGCGCTGCAGGGGGGCCTCCGCCCCCGGCAGGTGCTCCGGTTGTGGAGTGAGCCAGTGACCAGGAGGGCTGGCCGGGAGACATGCCAGGAGGACCTCAGCGTGGCCTGGGACGGGAGCAGGCTTAGGTCCGGTTCTGCCCGCCCCAGGGCAGTGCTGGGCGGTGCAGAGGGCACCAGCTCTGACTGGCAGACTTGGGTGTGGATCCTGGCTCTGGCGTTCAGCACCTACCAGCCCCCACCAAGACACGGCTCCTCTGTGGTCCCAAATACGCCATCTGCAAAATGGAGCCCTAACAGGTGCCCCTGGGGTTGCTGCTGTACAGATGCGACGGCCTGGCACAGGACGGGGCTCACCAGAATGCCGAGTCCTCCTGGAGGCGTGGAAGGCGGGGGCCGTGCTCTCCCCCGCAGCCCCACGGCTGACCGTTCTCCAGAGGGGCTGGCTGAGGCCCTGGAGAACTCGTGCCCGGCACAGGCCCTCAGTGGTTGGTGCTTGTGTACGTCACCTCCTGTACCTGCTCCTGGCCCCCCAGGTCCCCCAGAACCAGCCCCTCTTCCGAGCGTCCACCCTTCCCTCTCCACCACCGTCCCCTGCACCAGCCTGCCTCCCTTGCCTCCCCCTGAGGCCCCGAGGGAGTGTCCGGGCTGGAGAGGGGACACAGGTGATGTGGGCCCTCACGTGGGTCATTTCAGACCACGCAGGCCCCCTGGGGGTAGTGATGGGGCGCAGCAAGGTGAGCATTAAGCTGGGATCAGTGCCGACATTGTTCTGGGACTGGGGCTAAGTCCCCTGGACCCTCTGGGCATTAGGGAGAGTCTGTCCCAGGGCCGGGGACTGGCTTCCACATTAGGTCCCAGCCCGGGACTTGGGTGGGGGGGTGCAAGTGGGGCTCAGATGAGGTTTTGGAACACACGGCCTGCTCAGCCCTGCCCACAGGTGCCAGGATGAGAAGTTTGGGAATTCCCTCCTCAGGGCACCTGAATGTCTGCCACTAAAGAGCCCTGGGGGGCCGGGTTTGGCCCAGTTCCCCCTGGTGACCCAGAACCTCACTCTCGCCTCCTCTCCCCTCCTCCTCCTTGCCTCCTGCCCCAAACATGGGTAAACCCCCAGGTCTAGATCTTACTCTCTTGCTGAGACAGTGAGGCTTCTCCCCCATTATACAGATGAGGAAACTGAGGCTAGGGGGTGAGGACTGCCCGAGGCTACATAGCCATGAAGGGGCTGCCAGTCCTCTCAGGGCCCAAGGCCACCTGTGCCCAGCTCCCTGATCCACCAAGAGCCCACGCAGGAAGGACGCTGGGCAGCAGGAAGTGGCGAGTCCCTGGGGGCAGGCGGCCGTCATGTGCAAGGTCTGCATAGTGGAGGCCACGGGCACCAGGAGGCCCAGAGCTGGCGGGGGGGGGGGGGGGGGGGGGGGGGCTGCTGTCTTCCTCACCCACCAGCTCAGCGGCTGCATGGGGCCGGCGCCTGGCCCAGCTAGTAGGAGCCCAGGGATGGTTGGGGAAAGTGAGGCCCGGAAGCAGAAGGAACCCACCGGGGTCCACATGGTGGCAGGTCCAACAGGGGCATCGTCCTTTTCTGAGCCCTGGGTGGCTCCGCTGTGTCCCTGCTCCAATGGGCTGGCAGCTGCGTCCCCTTCCCCCAGGAGTGAGGGGGCGACACACAGCCGGCACCTTCTCTCCCAGAGCAGGGGAGGGGACCCAGCGGCACAAGGCTGGGGCCGTGAAGGGGTTCAGGTGTGGGTTTTCCCGCCTCTCACTGTGACCTCCTGCGAGCCACTTACCCTCTCAGCCCCGGTGTCCTCGTCGTGAAGTGGAGGGGTGGGTCACAGTGCCGGCCTCACAAAGAAGGGGTGAGGGAAGGGGTTAGCGTAGGCCGAGGCCTGGATGTGTGCGGTTCTGGGTGACTCCATGCCCAGCCCTGCCTTCCTAGAGCCGCGGGCCCAGGGGCCAGTGGGTCCCAGAGGGGGAGGAAGACTGCCTGAGAGGCGGCAGTGACCCCCATCACACTGTCACAGGGTCTGCACTCCCACTGCCGGGGGATGGCCGGAATGACCTCTCCCCTTCCCCTTCTGTGAGGATTGCACTCTCCTCCCTGACTGGCAGGGACTGGGGAGGAGGAAGGGCACAGAGAGAGGAGACCGATGAGGGAGACGGCCAGGAGAGAGCGCCCAGCCCCCCACCACAGGGCCAGGGAGAGACACAGAGGCCCAGGGGCCAAGTGGCCGCCGTGGCCATGATGATGTGAGCAAGCAGGCAGCCCCGGGACCCGCAGGGGCCAGTCTGAGCCGGGCGGGCCCGGCCCAGGCCTCCGGGGCCCCGGGCCCCGGCCAGGGGCTGCCCACCGCTCCCTGCTCAGGCCAGGTGGAGGAGGAGGCCACCGTCCCCCTGCAGGTGGACACGTTGGCGGGTTGCAGGCACGGCCCCCCAGTGCCCAGAGTCCCAGCCTCCCCGGGGCAGGGGACGGGGTGGGGGTGGGGGGGGCTTGGCCTCACACGGTCCCTCTTCTCCTCTTCTTCCAGCTGCTGCTGAGGGCCCCAGGCCAGCGTCGGGGCCCTGAACCTTAGGTCATCCGGAGCCTTCTCCCGCCCCCGCTCGGAGCCCCCGCCCCCGGCTCCCGCCAGCCCAGCCCCGCCGTCGCCGGACCCTGGCATGTCAAGGCCTGGCCTGCGCCTGCCTGCCCAGCCCGCGGAACCCCGGCGGCCCCGCGAGCTAGGATGAGGGGCCAGGCCGCCGCCCCGGGGCCCCTCCGGACCCTCTGCCCGTCGCTGCTGCTGCTGCTGCTGCTGCTGCTGCTGCTGGGGCGCTGGGCGCGGGCGGCCGCGGGGGCGGACGCGGGGCCCGGGGCCGAGCCGTGCGCCACGCTGGTGCAGGGCAAGTTCTTCGGGTACTTCCAGGCGGCCGCCGTGTTCCCGGCCAACGCCTCGCGCTGCTCCTGGACCCTGCGCAACCCGGACCCGCGGCGCTACACGCTCTACATGAAGGTGGCCAAGGCGCCCGCGCCCTGCGGCGGCCCCGGCCGCGTCCGCACCTACCAGTTCGACTCCTTCCTGGAGTCCACCCGCACCTACCTGGGCGTGGAGAGCTTCGACGAGGTGCTGCAGCTCTGCGACCCCTCGGCGCCCCTGGCCTTCCTGCAGGCCAGCAAGCAGTTCCTGCAGATGCTGCGCCAGCAGCCGCCCCGCGAGCCGGGCCCCGGGCTGCCGGCCGCGCCCCAGAGCCCCGGCGACGACTTCTCCGTGGAGTACCTGGTCGTGGGCAACCGCAACCCCAGCCGGGCCGCCTGCCAGATGCTGTGCCGCTGGCTGGACGCCTGTCTGGCCGGCAGCCGCAGCTCCCACCCCTGCGGCATCATGCAGACCCCCTGTGCCTGCCTGGGCGGCGACACCGGCGACCCTGCCTCTGGCTCCCTGACCCCCCGAGGGGACGTCTGCCTGAGGGACGGCGTGGCCGGTGGCCCCGAGAACTGCCTCACCAGCCTGACCCAGGATCGGGGCGGGGACGGCGTGCCAGGTGAGTGGCCGGGTGGGAGAGGGCTGGCCCTCTGGGCAGAGGGCGGTGGGAGAGGGTCCTCTCTGCGGGGGGCTGCCCCGGCCACCTGCCCCTGGGCAGCCCCCTCCCCCCGGGGAAGCCAAGCGCTGAGGGCAGGCGACCTGAGGTGTTCGCCACGGGCCCCGGAGGTGCGTGCTGAGCGTCAGTGAAGGACCGAACCGAACCGCGGATGAAGGAGCTTTAACTCCTGGCTGGGAGAGGGGCCTCCCGTTGTGGCAGGCAGACGACGCTATTGGGCCAGTAGGCCCGTGGCCGGGGTCTGCGGGGGCCCCTCGGGCTGCGGGCCGCGTGGAGAACTGGGCCGGGTGGGCCCTTTGGAGTTGCGGCCAGGGGACGAGGTTTGGGGATCGCGTGCGTTTCGGCGGCACAGATCATTCACCCAGCAGCTGGTTACCGCGCTCGCAAGGTGTCCAGGCGCCAGGGACACGCCGTGACAAAAAACAACCACAAAGACCCGCTGTTGTGAGGCTGCGGCCGGGGGGAGGGGAAGGTGCCAGGCAGCAACAGGGGAGGGCGTCTTGGGAAACGGCGCAGGGGAAGGGTTCCCGGGGGGGTGGGGCCTCTGTTTCGCCTGGAGGTCAGGGTCACCTGCACCAGGGGACCGTGTTCAAGATTCTGGGAGGGGTGCACGTGAGCGCCGTGGGGGTGGGAAGGGCAGTGAAGGCCCAGGACGGGCAGGGCAGAGGCCGGAAGTGGATGGTGCTGGGGTGCCCGGCACAGCTGTCGGGGCGTCCTGTGTGACTGTCGGCCCTCGGAGAGATGGGGCCCGAGCGGAGGACGTGGCGAGGCGGACGGAGGTGGGTGGGGCTCGGTGGGCAGTGGGCAGGAGGTCAGTCCTGTGTGCGCTTGGTGGTCGAGGACCCCTGGCGGGCTGCCCGGGGTTTCCTGGGCACCCCTGGGAGGCTGGAGCAGCCGGGGGCAGCCCACCTCAGACCTCGGGGCTGCCAGCGGAATCCAGGTGCTGGGCGTCCAGGGACCAGGCCTGGCTGGGTGTTCCACGCTGGGTGGGTCACTGCGGGGCCGGGTGACGTTCTCCGGGGCTCTTAGCCAACGAGGTCAACGCCCTACTCGGAACAGAGTCTTTAAAGGCAGAAAAGAGGCCCCAAAGGGTTACAGGGGAAGCCAGTTACCCTGGAACACGGTTCCAATCATGGTCCCGGCTGTAGATTCCAGAAACCTCCGTGAAGCCGTGAGCATAACTGGAGAGGAGCAGGGGAAGGGGGGCAGGCCAGCGCCTCTCCAGTGGCCTCAGGAGGAGGCAGGCACAGCCCCCGGGGGCAGGGGCAGACGGGGTGTTCAGGAATCCGGCAGAAAGCCGTAGGGTAGGAGTCTGGAAGGCCTGATCCGTGGGCTGGGCAAATGTAGGTCGCTGTGACCTTGGCTTGGGCAGCTTCTGAGGCGTGGCAGGATGGGAGTGGTCCTCAGGGGACCCGGAGGAGCAGAGCGGCCGGGCAGCGGCTGGTTTGGGAGGTGGGAGGACCAGCGAGGGCCGGGTCACCCCCCGCGGCCATTTCCCCCCTGAAGGACTGCCGTGCCACATGGGGTATGACGGCCCCAGGGCCCGGCACCTGTGCAAAAGAGCTGGTCTCTGTTAGCATCGAGGGGCTTGAAGCAGAAGAGTGACACAGGCTGATGGTCCTAGGCTGTAAATGCAGAAGAGCGTTGGAACTGGGCAGGGGGAGCCGGGGACGGGGAGGCAGCCGGGCCGGCACCCAGGAGGGAGCTGACGCTGGCCTGGGTGGGGCAGGGCAGCAGCAGGGTGGGAGGAGGCCGGTCTGGGCGGGGGGGGGGGATTGGAGCAGGATTTGGGGAAGGAGGTGGCTAGATACCCCACCCGCACCCCCCAGATTCCCAGCTAGGAATGAGGACATCAGCCGGGTTGGGGAAGCACTGGGTGGAGACACAGTGGGGAGGAAGATCCAGAGGTCAGAGTGGACTTCAGCGTGGGATGCCCGGGGGTCTCCCAGGTGGGGCTGCATCTGAGTGGGGCACTCTGGGGCCTGGAGCGCAGGGCCGGGTCAGCCTGACCCGAGCACGCTGTGAGTCCTGGGCCACTCCCAGCAGCTGTCAGCCCCTCAGGCCCCTTGTCTTTAAAACGGAAACAGCAAAACTAATCCTTCCTGGATGGCACGAGGAGTGACACCTAGGTGCAAGTGCGTCTGAGCCAAAACGACGGCAGCGATGCGGCCGGGGCCTCGGGTTCATCACGAGGTGGGAGGCAGAGGGCTCGGGGGCAAAGAGGCAGACAGGAGGAGGAGGGCGCTTGGGGCGGGGGCGGGGGGGGCTTGCACACAGATTCCGGGAAAGGGAACGTTGGGAGGTGGTGCTCAGAGGACGGTAGGAAGGTGTGAGTGCACGCGTGTGTTTTGCGCCGGGCTCTGCGCAGGGCCCATTTCAGCGCTTTTGACAAAGCTCAGCGCGGGGGGCTGCGTGGCAGGGGCTGGCGGTCTTGTGGAAGGCGATGTGGACTGTGTGTGGGCTGGGACTGCCCGCCACGTGGACGGGGCGGCGGGGGGCTCCTCTGCACTGGGCAAGGTGGGCCAGACGGTGGTCACCCGGGCCCAGAGATAGCTCGGACCCCAGTGCCTGTCCCCGGATCCACAGGGCCCTGATACTTCTGGGACCTTGGGAGTAAAAATCATCTTAGTAGTGTTAACAGCAGCCACGTCTTGAGGGTTTCCTCTGTGCCAGAAGCATCCACATATTAACGAGGTTGCTCCCTCTAGCAGCCGGTCAGATAGGCCCACCAAAGCACCCTCCTGCCCCAGGGCCTTTGCACTGGCTGTCCCCTCTGCCCGGAACACTCTTCCCCAGATCCCCTCGGGGCTCCCTCCCTCAAGTCCTTGCTCAGACATCACCTTCTCAACAAACCCTGACCGTGCTGTGTAAAATGGCAGCAGCCGGAGCCCCCCTTTCCGCCCCCATACACTGTGTCCCTTTCTCTGTCCACAGCGCACTGAGAATTTCCTCTATTTGTTAGGTCCGCGCCCCCTTCTCTGTCCCTGCCGGGTTGTAAGCACCACAAGGGCAGGGTGTGTGCCGTGGTCACCCACGTAACCCCCGGCACGTGGAACAGCACCGGGCACGCAGCAGGCACCTGATGAGCGCTGGTGAATTGGAATAAGGCACAGAGATGTTGAGGCAGCAGCCAGGGTCACACAGCTTGGAAGGGGTAGGCTGACGTCAGAGCCGGCTTATGGCTTCCTGGTGGTCCGCCCGGGGGCTTCGCCCACAATAATCTCTTCCGGGAGGGCCGCGTGCGCACGTGTGGGGGCGCTTGGACCAGGAGGTACAGCGATCACTCAAGGCCTGCGGCCGAGCTGGGCAGGTGCCAGACCCCGGATCTCGTCTGCTGAGCCTGGTGCCCAGGGAGCTTCGCCCCCTCACGCTGGCCAGGGGAGGCTGGGACAGGCACGTCCTCTCCATCTGCACCCCAAGAAGGCGGTGCACGGCTGAGCTGCGAGCGAGCAGGCGGCCTGGCCAGCCCGTGGCCCATTTTCAGCCCTCCCCCAGCCTGGCCTGTCCAAACGCCACATGGCCACGTCACGCCTCCGACCCAGTGAGCGTTCCTCAGGCCAGAGCAACTGTCCCCTCTCCTCCCTGCCGCCGGCCGGCTGCCCGCCTGGCCACCCCTTTCCGGGGTCTCTCAGGCAGGGCCGGCTCCCGTGTCCCGTGCCCCCGTCTCTTTCCCGTAGTCTCTCTCTGCGCTTTTCCACCTCTGGTGAGATGGGGCCGTTTCTCTCAAGGGCTGTTTTAAATATTCATGTTTTAATTAAAGAATTTTATTGCAGAAGCGACATGTAAGATAATGAAAGAGCAGCATCCCGGGGGCTGGGAGCAAGCGTGTGTGTGTGTGTGTCCGTGTCCCTGTGTGTGTCCCTGTGTTCGCGTGTGTGTGCGCCCCGCCTCCGTGTGCCCGTGCAGGCCGGGGCTGCCGGGCTGGAACGGGAGTGGGGTCCAGGCGTGCAGGTCCGGGGCCGTGTGCGGGCGCCGGAAGACTGAGGAGCCAGACCCGCCCGAGGCCACGTGGCCCTGCCTCCAGGCCTGTCACGCTCAGCTGGGGTGGCCCCTGCCGTGGCACACACGACCCCTGCAGGGCGCGGGAGTTGTCCCAACCCTCAGTTCGGTCCGCCCCAACTTCCCTTGGGAAGAAGCGTCTGGAGCCCCTCTCTGGGGTCCACGGGCTACAGAAGGAGGCTGGGTGTGGGATTCGGGTGCAAGAATGGGGTCTCCAGATGTCTCTGGAGGTCGGGGGGGTGGCAGGGACAGTGCACAAGGGCCACTTGATAAAACTCCGGGAAAACAAGGTTTCAGGCCCCGCCGTAGACAATGCCCATTCCAGATGGAACAGCAGGACGAGCCCCCCTGAGGCCAGAGCCCCCCCCACCACGCTCCCCCCACGCTCTCCCGGCCCAGGATGCCAGGGATGCCTAGCGGTACGGCCCTGCTTGGGTCCCATGTCCCGGAAAGATGGCGAGACGGGGGTCAGTCGGACTCGGGAGTGTGTCCAGGCCACGCAGCGCCAAAGGGCAGAGCTGGGGCTCGGCCACCAGGCTTTTCACAGGACACCCTCCCCGGGACAGGGGACGCCTGCCTGACCGCGAGAGGGAAGCAACGAGAAAGCATGTAACCCTGCAGCTGCGGCCAAGCCGGCCACCTAGGCAAGCCTCAGCTTCCCTTCTGTGATCCGGGTTGAGACGAACCGGGTCTGTGCGAGGCTAAAGGAGGTGGTGCCTCTAGCGCACGTGCTTGGAGGAGCCCTCCTGTCCTTACCCGGGGAGTGGCCCGTGGGCACGGCTCTCAGCCCCGTCCTGAGGCCTGACGGCACCTGCCGCAGTGCGGTGGGCTGCTGGCCCCTCGGGACCTCGCAGGGGGAGCTGTGGGCCCCACTGGAGGATCAGTTCAGTGTCGGGCCGTGTGGGGTGAGGGGCCGGTGGACGGGGGTTGGGTTGGGGAGGGGCATCAGAGAGATGTCTTGTCCCCCGTGGTCCCCATTTGCACATCCACGCGAGGGTCGGAGAGGAGGAGCCTGGGTGCCCCTGGATGGGCCCTAACTTGGTGGGGGGGGGGCAGGGGCCTCCCAGGGAGCTGGACTGCGCGGTGGGCCCCTGGGGAGCCCTGCAGGTGCCATTGCCTGGGGCTGACCCCACGTGCCGGACTGGGGAGCCCTCTGCTGGAGGAGACGGGAAGTACACGGGCCGCCTGACTGGGGAACCCGGAAGTCGGCGCGGCCCAGCTGGGGGAGCGCCCCCATCCCCAGCCGAGACTGGGGAGACCACAGCCTCCAGGCTGGGGCACCGGGGTGGGAAGGAGGCCGGGAGCCCCCTCGCCGGCCCTCTCTCCTGGGTGGCCAGGCTGCCTGGCGGCCATTAATTGGCCCCATTCATCCTTTAATGAGATGGAAATGAGGCTTTGAGACAGAGGGGCATTGAGTGGGGAAGAATGGGGGCTTCTTTCCGCGCCTGGAGGGGCAGCCCACCCCCCCAGCCTTGCCCACTCCTCCGCTGCCCCTGGAAGCCCACTCAGCCCAGGAACGCCGTGGCCACCCAGCGCTGAGGGGCCAGGAGTGCTTGCACGGGGACTCCTGTCGCGGACGTGTTCGCTCAACAAACATCATCAGCCGTGTGTGGGGACCCACGTTAAAAATAAAAATGACAACAAAAATAGCAGCTTCCATGTCCTGAGTGTTCATTAGCGGTGAGGGTATGGCCAAGGTTGGGGACCAGTGTGTGACGGGGACCAGGTCTCAAACGTGATGGGGGAGCAGGGATCCTGTGCCCGGGATCACAAGTTAATCTGTCATGAGGATCAAGGCTCAGTGTGTGATCAGGGCCAGGAATCAGTGTGGGACCAGGATCAGAGCTAGATCTGGGGCCAGTCTGTCCTCTGAGCCGGTGGCCCCCCCTCCCCAGCCTCTCCCGGTGCACCCCCTCCTCCTCACCCCCTCTCCCCCCATCCTCACCACCTGGGTCACCAAGGTAACCAGCCCTGAAATAGTGGGTGCTTTGGCAGCTGAGGCCTAACCTGAGTCTATCCTGAAAGACTGAGCTCTGCAGCAGTTGCCATGGGAACCGAGTGGCATCCTCCAATTAGCCTGGCTTGGACACCCTCTCTCTCCCACCCACTGCCAGTTTCCACGTCACTCAGGCTTCCTTGTGGGGGCTGGGCTGGGGCAGCCAGGAGGGACAGGCAGGACACGCCCCCTGACCCTGTGACCAGGCCCGGCCCCCTGAACTCCAGCGCTCTCTGTTCCTTTGGGTCCGCGGTTCGGGACGGGATGGCTTCAGCAGGTGACAGCACTGAGGCCTGGAGCCTTGGGTTGGGGCTCGTGGTCAGTCCTGGCAGGCGGCCTTCATCTGGAGGCACAGGGGGGCTTTTGGAGGCTGATTATGGGCTCAGTTCCGGCCCCTCTCCTGGTCCAGGGAGGTAGCTTGGCCTCCTCGTCCAGCCCGCCCAGCGGTGGGGGCGTGAGGCTGCAGAGACCCCCGCGTGCTGGCCAGATGTCCGGTCAGCCTCCGCTGTCCGACCTGAGCCGCTCACCCGCGTGCCTGCGGAGGCCATGCTGGGGGCTCCCCACCCCTCTCCCAGGGCCCCCCAGCCCCACCTCTCTGGAGTCCTCACAGGAGATTTGCAGTTTGAGAGGAAGTGGCATTGAGGTACTATCCTCCGTATTTATGGTTCTTACCCAGCACTTGAGACCCTGGCTCCGTCCACGTTCCGAGGCTCAGGCTCCCTCCAGGCAGACCTTCCGGTGGTGGCCTCGCCCTAGCCCCCCCGGCAGCCCAGACCGTCCCTCTTTGACCCTCAGTTTCCTCCGCCGTAAATGGGCTGCAAGTTGCCTCCCAGCTGGGCTGGGATTCAAGGCTCCTTGTGCTGAGGCACCTGTCATAGACAGAGCCCACGGGGCAGGGGAGGGGCAGAGGCAGGGGCAGAGTTCCCCACCCAGGAGGTCCGTCCCCTGGGGGGAACTGGCCACAGTAGCTGGGGGAAGAGCAACCTTTCTTGCAGGGTCCAACAGCCTGGCTCAATTCCCATTTGTCTCTTCCTCGCTGGGGGGATTGCTGGGGGGCGCGGGCACCTCTCCACTTCTGCCGGGCCTTGGTTTTCGCATATGAACAATGAGACCCACGAAGTGTCCCTTGTGGGAATTCAGTGACCGATGAGAGCATCTGTCCCAGACCCCAAGAAGGGGCTCAAACCAGGCCCCTCTGCCCCCTAGGGCAAGGCACCACGAAAAACGCAGCCCTGCACCCACCGTGTGGCCCTGGAGAGCGACTTCCTAGGCCCCCCCCACAGCACATCTGGGAGCCCCGTGTTACGGTGTATAAGCCCCAGCGAGCAGGGTCCGTGCCTGCCCGCTGAGGGGCAGTGGCTAAGGTCTGAGCCAGCCCCTCGGGCTCGGTCCCTGTGGTCTGGATGCATTAGCTAACCTGCTTTCCCCTTCCATCCAGCACCGACATGCCCGCGTGCCCTGGAGGACAAGAGGCTTAACCGCTGTGTGCCCTTGGCAGACGTGGCCTGCCTCTCTGGGCCCAGGGGGACGTGGTGCCCTCGGCCTGTGCCTCCCATGTGTTTGCCCCTGGCTCCCCCTGCTGGTCGGTTCCCATTCCAGGCACACAGACCACGAGGAGGTGGCCAGCACCTTAAAAGTGGCCGTCTAGGGAACGGATCGGCACCCGACAAGTTTGCTACAAATCAAAGTGGGTTCTCGGTCAACTCTGACCCCAGCGTCTGCCCACTCCCTCCCTCTCCGAGCCCTTGTGGGCCATTTATCTTCATGCACTCAGTTCTGGGAAGTAGCCCCCCTACTGTCCTCAGATGAGATGCATGAGGCCAGGGTGGGATGGACTGGACCATCCCGGGGTCAGCCTGGGGGGGAGGGGGCGGGGCACCGCATAAACCTGGTCTTTCCACTCCCTCCCCGCCCTGAGCCCCTGTTCTGGGGCCCGTCCTCTGGGGTCTCCCGCAGGCCTCATTCTCTCCCCATGTGGCAGGGCCTACTTCCCTAAGCCACAGATAAAACCAGACTCCAAGAGGCACCTGGGGCCCTTCTGACAGGCCAAGTGTGACCTGCCCTTGGCCAGCCCGACTGCCCTGCTCTAGCCTCAGGCAAGCAGGCAGGGTGGGGTGGGGTGGGGCAGCGGCCCAGCCCGAGTGCAGGTTCCGGTGCTGGGCTTTGGCAATGTCCTCTCCCTGGCCACTTGGGCTTTGGCAATGTCCTCTCCCTGGCCACTTCGTAAGTGGGTGTGAGGTCAGGGTGCCCGCCCACAGGAGGTGCTTGGGGAAGCTGGTTACCCTTATTGAGCGTGCTCTGATCCTGCTTCGCTGAGGGTGAGGGGGCCCTGGCGCCCCTGAGGACAAACGAGATGGCGGTGGCCACAGTCCAGTGCAGTGGGGGCATCTGGGCCCCTTAAGCATGGCCTTTGGACAGAAGCAGCCCCCTCCTCAGCCCATCAATGCAGCCTCCACACTCTGCCCGCCCCTCGGCGGCCCCCAGTGCTTGGAGGCTCTCCTGCCCAGTGCCCTTAGCGCACTAGGGCCACCAGGGGGCTCAGCCCCGCAGGGAAATGAGGTCCTGAGTTTTGTGGGGGACAGGGCGAAGACGAAGGAGGCTCATGACAGAGGCTGAAAGGGGGCGGCTGGGGTCGGAGCAGGGGGTAGCTGGAGGGGTGTGGAGGCCTTTGTCCCCAGGGTCCCTCAGCAGCCAGAGGCCAGCCAGGTCAGGACTGGGGGAGGCTTGCCCCAGTGCGGCCACCAGCTATGGGACATTGGTCTCCTCTGGTGTCCCTGCGCGGGGTGAGGGAAAGAGCACACAGGTCGTGGCCAGGGGTGGGGGCCTCAGGGAACACCGTACTAAGGACCATGGGGAGGGATCCAACAGGGCTTGAAGGTGTGTGTCCAGGAAGGAGGGCCCCTGCTGCCCTAGGGCCTATCACCAGAAGCTTATAAGGCAGCCATTGGGGTGGGCAGGGGTGTCATTCATTCATTCATTCATTCTTCAGACACCCCTGGGGCTCCAGCTCTGTGTCCAGCCCCTACATTGGGGACCTGGGTTCAAAGCCAGTAGAGACCCTGGCACAGGTACCTGAACACAGAGAGCTGGAGAGCAGAGGCCTGGCACCCCAGAGGGACACCAGGCCCCCAAGGCCATCCCCCCAGAGCAGACCCTTACCCCAGCACCTCTGCCCCTCCTTGTCCCTGCCTGCCTCTGCTTCACAGGCCATGATGGCCTGTCTAGGCCTGGACTCGCCTCCTAGCCCTGCCTCCACAGCCGGGGACTTGCTGGCTTCATACCTGCGGGTGGTCCGTGCTGGGGGAGGGCAGGGGGTGGTGGCCTGTGCCCAAGGTTCCCGCCCAGCAGACACTCCCAGAGGTCACTCCCTGAAAGACACCCCAGCCCTTTGTCCCACCCCTGGCCCTGACCCCCGCCCTCTGATTCCTCCCAGGTGGTTGGAAGCTGTGGTCCCTTTGGGGCGAGTGCACGCGGGACTGCGGGGGAGGCCTGCAGACGCGGACGCGCACCTGCCTGCCGGCTCCCGGCACCGAGGGCGGTGGCTGCGAGGGGGTGCTGGAGGAGGGCCGTCTGTGCAACCGCAAGGCCTGCGGCCGTGAGTGCGCGGACGCGCGGGCGGGTTGGGCTGGGTAGGCCGGGTGGAGGGAGGGGGCCCGCGGGGGGAGCAGGTGAGGGAGGAGACCGGGGCGGGGCCAGGTGAGAGAAGGGAGGGCCCCGGGGCGGGGCCCGGGGAGGGAGGGAGCCGGGGGCGGGGCTAGGAGAGAGGAAGGTGGGGGGCCGGGGCGGGGCCAGGGCAGGGGAGGGGGGGACTCGGGGCGTGGCCAGGGGAGAAACCCGTGGAGGAGGGAGGAGCCCGGGGCGGGGCCAGGAGTAGGGAGGGAGTGGGTCCGGGGCGGGGCCAGGGGACGGACGCGCGGGGTGGGGGGGTGCCTGGGGAGGATCCCGGGAAGGAGGGAGGAGTCCGGGGCGGGGCCAAGGGAGGGGAGGGTGGAGACCGGGGCGGGGTGGGACCAGGTAGCGGAAACCCCCAGGGCAAGGTCGGGTGGGGGTGGGGCCTTGGCCTGAAAGAGGAGGGGCGGGGCCAGGAAGGTGGAGCCTAGCCAGGGGCGGGGCCGAGGCCCGGAGCAGGCAGGGCCAGGACCAGGGAGCTAAAGGCCCAGGAGGAGGGGTGGGACCTGCCCCGCCCCACCCCGCCCCACCCCGCCCGGAGTTAGGAGGGAACTGGGTGGAGATTTCTTCGGATCCGAGCGGATTGGGAATTTTGGGGTGTTCCGGGAGGGCTGATTGTGGGGTTGCCCCTTTCTCCCCCACCCGAGGAGCCCTGGCCAGACCTGCTGGCCCCAGCCTTATCCTGACTCCAGAATGAATTTCTGTAATAAGGCTCTAATGTCTTTATGCATATTTTAGTCTCTTCCATAACGTTAAATCAAGTTATAATGAGACTGTCATTTTTCGGGTGGTTTATTCCCTGACGAACCTTTCCTGGAGAGAGGAGCTCATCTCAAGAACCTGGGGAGGGCTCTGGGGTGTCGGGAGGCCAGGCCACGGGAGACAGGGGCGCTGGTGGGACGCTGAGCAGGAGAGGGCAGCAGCCGCTGGGACTAGCAGTCCTGCAGGTGGACCCCAGGGGGAAGAGAGGGACGGGGTACAGGAAGGGGGAGAGGGGAGCCACAGGAAGGGGTCTCATGGTGACCGGACAGGGGCTGGTGTCAGGCCGGGGTTTCCTGGCTCCAGCTTTCCCAGCTGTCCAGTGGGGCCAAATAGCCCTGGTGTGGCAAGCCTGGCCAGGGACTGAAGGCCACAGGGCCCAGGGCGCCTCTCTCGCATTCTGGGGTCGGTGCTGCAGGCTGTGGCCTGGACACTGACCCGAGCCGCTCCTGCAGCAGCGGGTGGCACCAGCTCCCGGAGCCAGTCCCTGCGGTCCACGGATGCCCGGCGGCGCGAGGAGCTGGGGGATGAGCTGCAGCACTTCGGGTTCCCGTCCCCACAGACAGGTGAGCCGCGGGATGGGCCGTTTTAGTTGGACTAAGACACCGTGAAGTAGGGAAGGTTGGTTTCGGGGACTGGGTCTTTGGGCAGATACTGTACGTTATTAGTTGCTGCTAATTCTAAGTAATAACGTTGACAACTGACCATTAGGCCAACCTCTTGGGTGCCAGGCCCTTGTCGGCTTTCGGAGATTGGTGTGAGGCGAAGGGGTCTGTTTGGGGCTGGATCCCGCGGACCCAGAGAGGGCACGAGCCGCCCCCAGGGGTTTTCAGCCTTTTAGGGGACACGGCGAGTCCCGCAGGTCAGCCCGGGTTGGAATCCCAGGGCCTTAGGAGCCTGGCTGCGGTGCCCGCTGCCCAGCGCGGCGGCCCTGCTCCTGGGGGTCTGAGCGCAGCCTCAGCACAGAGGCAGCCGCAGGCCTGCGAGGATGTCGGTCTGGGCCCGCAGGCGACCCCGCGGCCGAGGAGTGGTCCCCGTGGAGCGTGTGCTCCAGCACCTGCGGCGAGGGCTGGCAGACCCGCACGCGCTTCTGCGTGTCCTCCTCCTACAGCACGCAGTGCAGCGGGCCTCTCCGCGAGCAGCGGCTGTGCAACAACTCGGCGGTGTGTCCAGGTGGGCCAGGGAGGGGGCGGGGCGGCGGGGTGTGTGGAGCAGCTGGGAGGGGGCGGGGCGGAGGGGGAGGAGCAGCTGGGAGGGGGCGGGGCGGAGGAGGAGCTGGGAGGGGGCGGGGCGGGTGG
>NC_064812.1:1730178-1738531 GCF_023721935.1 Panthera uncia | reverse complement strand
GGGGGAGGAGCAGCTGGGAGGGGGCGGGGCGGCGGGGCAGCCGCGTCCCTCCCGGGGCTGCTGAGCCCAGCGGCGGGCGCCCTCCGGTCCCCTCCGCAGTGCACGGCGCCTGGGATGAGTGGTCGCCTTGGAGCCTCTGCTCCAGCACCTGCGGCCGCGGCTTCCGGGACCGGACGCGCACCTGCCGGCCCCCCCAGTTCGGAGGCAACCCCTGTGAGGGCCCTGAGAAGCAAACCAAGTTCTGCAACATTGCCCTGTGTCCTGGTAGGTGAGAGAAGGGGGAGCTGGGCGGGGGGCTGGGCAGCGGGGAAGGGCCCATTGGACCACTGACGCAGGTCACAGGGCCGGGTCACGGGAGTCCAAGGCCAGCTTGCTGGGTTGCTTAGAGGTTGGAGACCCTAGGGGATTCTCACTCACGTGTCATGGGCGTTGGGATGGTGTCCCCCCCCACCCCACCGTGGTCACGCTCATGCTCCAGGCTTCATGACGGTGTGGTGGGCCCCAGAGGTGTTCACACCTATGACCCAGAATGCATGGTGGAGTGGTAGGCCCCTAGGGGTGTTCACACTTGTGCCCCAGGCTTGGTGTGGGGTGAGACCACGGGGGCATTCTTACCCTTGGCCCAGGCTGGGTGGGGGGGGGTGGCGGGCGGGCCCCCGGAGTCACACCTGCGGCCCAGGCTGGACGTGGGGCCCTGGGTATTCACGCTGGCTTCCTGTCCCCTTCCTCCCCCGGGCCGGGCAGTGGACGGAAACTGGAACGAGTGGTCAAGCTGGAGCACCTGCTCTGCCAGCTGCTCGCAGGGCCGGCAGCAGCGCACCCGGGAGTGCAACGGGCCTTCCTACGGGGGCGCCGAGTGCCAGGGCCACTGGGTGGAGACTCGAGACTGCTTCCTGCAGCAGTGCCCAGGTCGGGGTCCCGCCCCGGGGCCTGCGGGTGGGGGGCCTGAAGGGCGTGAGCCACGGGGGCGTGGGGGTCCGTGGGACACGGGGGTAGCCGTGGGGACTGGTACACGGGAGGCACTTGTGTTCCTCTGCGCCAAGCTGAGCTCCGGTTCCGCTCCCTCGGTCTCCATTTCTCTTCTCCTCATGGCTTCCTGCTCTGGACCCCTGGTTCCCCGTGACTCCTGGACCTGTCCCCGCCTGGTCGCCATCCGTGTGCCCTCATGCCTGGCCGTGCCCTGCAGTGGATGGGAAGTGGCAGACCTGGGCATCGTGGGGCGGCTGCAGCGTGACGTGTGGGGGCGGCACGCAGCGAAGGGAGCGCCTCTGCTCCGGTCCGTTCTTCGGGGGAGCAGCGTGCCAGGGCCCGCAGGATGAGTACCGGCAGTGCAGTGCCCAGCGGTGCCCTGGTGAGGGTCCTCCTGCCCTGCGGCGGGGCTCTGGGGGAGGGGCACCCCGGCGACTGGGTGGGCTTGGGGCTTCGCTTTGCCGGGAACAACCCCGGACGGCAGATGTTCCAGAGGGGTCTTGCCCTCCGTGAGCCTGCCGCCCCGCTCACGGCCCCGCTCCCCGCGCCCTCCCGCACCCACTGCCTCTGGCCCCTGGCAGAACCCCACGAGATCTGCGACGAGGACAACTTCGGCACCGTGATCTGGAAGGAGACTCCGGCAGGAGAGGTGGCCGCGGTCCGGTGTCCCCGCAATGCCACAGGTGAGGGACTCCCGTCCCACCCTCAGAGATAACACGCGAGGCCCTGAGGGGCCCCTGCAGGCCGTGCCCAGGCAGCTCCATTGGCACACGGAAGCCAGGACGGCCCGGCCAGGAGCCACCCAGGGACGGCACCCGCACCCACTGCACATCGTGCCCCTTGCCGGTGCCCGGTTACGGGTGGGAAACTGAGGCGCAGAGAAGTTACCGCACTTGCCCTGGGCTTACTGGGCCAATACGTGGGAAGCCAGCAGCCTTAACCCCGTGCGTTCTTGTGGAGGGTTTGGGGGGGTGTGTGGAACAGCGGGGCGTGCTCCCAGGGGAAGGGGCTTAGCGCCCTGAGGGGTTGGCGGTCTTTCCCCTCTTGTTTGAAGGAGCGCGGCACTTTGCGTACCCTTGTGTGCCGTGTGACGGTTAGGAAGTGCCGTGACCTCTCTGAGCCTCCCTCTTCTCTCTACAAAAGGAGGATGTTTGGGGCTCTCCCTACAGGGCTGTCATAAGCGAGCGGTAGAGGGGTCCACACGGGGCGGGGGCAGCGGTGGAGGCGACGGTGGGGTCCCCTTCCTGTTTCGTGTGCACGTTCCTGGTAGCCTATTCAAATTCACAGAAGCAAAGAAAACACAGGTCCCGGGGGCGTGACCTCTGGCCTTTTGCCTGCCCCCATGACCTTGTTCCCCCTCACGATCCCGCACCACGCTGTGGGACAGGGGTCCCTTCCCACCCAGTGGCTCCTGCCAGGTGACAGGGTCGTGACAGTTCTTTGGGGCCACCACTGTTGGACACGCAGCCATGCCCAGGTCCCTGGCCACTTCCTGGGAGTAAGTTCTGGGTCACAACTGATGCCAGGTGCCCCCTCAGTGTCGACGGGCCATCAGGGCCTTCCGAGGCCTCTAGCGCTCTGCGGGTGATGCTGGGCAGGGACCCAGGCCGTTGGCTCTCCGGGGTCTCTGGGTTGGGGGGGGGGGCTGCAGGAGAGGCCCCGCCCCCGCTCTGCCCCCGTGCACGTGGGGTCCCGGGCACCTGACTTCAGGAGCCGCTGCTACCTGTGTGGAAGGAAAGGAACAGGGAGGCCGGGCCGCGTGCTGGCCCTGCTCTCCGTGGAAGGCCGTGGGCGAGTCCCTGCTTCCGGGGCGGGAGGGGCGTGTGCCGGGGGGCCGCGGGTGGGCCCCCTGCGCTGGAGGCAGAGATGACCCACTTCTCTCCAGGCCTCATCCTGCGACGCTGTGAGCTGGACGAGGAAGGCATCGCCTACTGGGAGCCCCCCACCTACATCCGCTGCGTCTCCATCGACTACCGGAACATCCAGATGATGGTGAGGGTGGCCGCTGGGGTCTCCTGCCCTGGCCGGCACTCCGCTGCCCTTTAACCCCAGACGTGGCCCCATGGCCCCCGTGGCTTGCCCCACGGACGCGAGTCAGCTGGGGCCACGGGCTGGGGGCTGCAGAGGGCCCGGGCGTGGGGGTCCTCGGTACCTGCCCCGGGCGGATCCTGCAGACTCGTGGCACCCGCCCTCCATCTCCCCAGACCCGGGAGCACCTGGCGAAGGCTCAGCGTGGGCTGCCCGGGGAGGGGGTCTCCGAGGTCATCCAGACACTGGTAGAGATCTCCCAGGACGGGACCAGCTACAGCGGGGACCTCCTCTCCACCATCGACGTCCTGAGGAACATGACGGAGATCTTCCGGAGGGCGTACTATAGCCCCACCCCCGGGGACGCGCAGGTGGGGCCCCCGAGGGCAGCCCCGGGGAGGACGAAGGGGGAGCGCCCCGACCTGGCCCCCTGCAGAGCCCCGACCCCACTCGCGCGCCGAGCCACATTCCGGCGCTTTTTCTCGGCTCACTGGCCCTTCTTCCTCTTCTTTCCAGAACTTTGTGCAGATCATCAGCAACCTGCTGGCAGAGGAGAACCGGGACAAGTGGGAGGAGGCCCAGCTGGTACGGATGCCAGTCTGGGCCCCGCGGTCACGGCAGCAGGGTGGGCACGGGCGTGTCTCCTCCCTCCCTGGGGCCCGGGCTAACGGGGCGGAGAGTGGTGGCCTGGGTTCCCGTCCCAGCACGGCCTCTGCACCGGCATGACTTTGAGGAAGCTGATTCCCGCCCAGCTTCCGTCTCCCCATCCGCCAGGGGACGGTAGCTCACCTCGTGGGCTCGGTGGCGGGCGTGGGAAAACGTGTGGGCCACGTGGCGCGAGTCAGGGCCACCGGGACAGGGTCAGCCTCCCTTCCTCCTGGACTGACCCCGGGACAGTAGTCAGCGCGGGGGGCGTGAGTGTCCGGGGACCCCTCCGGTCTCCCCGGGCTGGACCCCTGCCCGCCAGCACGGCAGCCCCCTCCCCCGGGCTCAAGGTTCCACTCCACAGAACGGTGCCGGTGCCCAGAAGTGCTGGGTGCTCAGAGGTGCTGGTGCAGAGGTGCTGGGTGCTCAGAGGTGCTGGTGCAGAGGTGCTGGGTGCTCAGAGGTGCTGGTGCAGAGGTGCTGGGTGCTCGGACGCCCCGCTCTGCTTCCAGAGTCGGGTCCGGGGCGTCCGGGCACCGGGAAAGGAGCACCGGGACCCCGGAGAGGGGGCCACCGATGCGGGAGCGAATGGACGGGAGGGTGTGACCCGGGCCGGGCGCGGGGTGTTCCGGGACACCCTCATTTTGCTCTGGGCCCCCCGCCCCCCCCCCCCCCCCCGGTCCCCAGATGGGCCCCAACGCCAAGGAGCTCTTCCGGCTGGTGGAGGACTTTGTGGACGTCATCGGCTTCCGCATGAAGGACTTGCGGGACGCGTACCAGGTCACAGACAACCTGGGTGAGCCCCGGCCCTCCCGCCTGCGTCCCCTCGTCTACGGGGACGGGCCCGGCAGCCTCCCTGCGGCCCTCACGCAGGCGGCCCCGCGCCCCTGACCGCCTGAGGGGTATCGGGAGCTGTGCTCGCAGCCGCAGCCCTGCCCGTCGTCACCCCTCACGCCTCACACCTGCACACCCCTACGCGCCTCACACCCCACACGCCTCACACGCACGCGCCTCGTATCCACATGCCCACATACCTTATGCACCCCAACCCCCACACACCTCGTATACCTACACACCCCATACTCCATGGACTGCGCACTCAGAGAGTGGGCCCCATCTGTCCCCACGTCCTCATGGAGGGAAGACGCCCTGGTCCCCAGAGTTGGCCCCACAGGCGAAGGAGGGCCCAGGCAGGTAGCCAGGCCTGGAGGGGCACGGGCGCGCGGGCAGGGGGCCCCATGTGAACAAAGGCACGGACGGAGGTGTGAACTGGCCGCGGGGGTGGGTGTCTGTCGGGGGACGGGCCCGGAGGTGGGCGAAGGCCCAGGCGTCCGGGCGCCGTGGCGGAGGCCGTTGGCCCCGGAGGCCCTCCCCCTTCACCCCACACCCGCCGAGGGCAGCTCCGCGCGGGCCCCGACCCGGCCCCGGGGTGCGGGGTGAGGGGAGCGGGCGTCCACCCGACACCAGTGGGCCGGGGTGAAGGGGACTTGGAGACACCGGGACCCCCCCACCCCCGTCCCGGGTGTGCCATGCGGCCCCCAGGGATGCCCTGTGAGGTGGGGTCTCTTCCTACCCCTCCTGTAGAGCCCGTAGGGAGGGGACCCGGGCTCCAGCCTCCCAGGGAAGAAGGGGGGCCCCTAGGGGACCCGGCCCCCCGGGCACCCCTTCGTGGCTGCAGGCCTGACTGCAGAAGCCGCCTTCGACCCCTCCCGGGGCCCTGGGGGCCACATCCAAGCCTGGGTCCTCACAGTGGCGGGGGGCTCCCGCTGGGGCGGGAGGTGGGGGCTGTCTGAGGGCTCGGACAAGGCGGGAAAGCTGCCCCTGTTGGTGCCCGCTCTGAGCCGGGAGCTCCCCAGGGCCAAGGCCCCTGTCGTGTAACTGCCCTCCGCCTCTGTCCGTCCGTCCCCATGTCTCTGGCCGTCCCCTCCGCCCAGTCCTCAGCATCCACAAGCTCCCGGCCAGCGGAGCCACAGACATCAGCT
Organism: Panthera uncia; assembly: GCF_023721935.1. Lineage (NCBI taxonomy): Eukaryota > Metazoa > Chordata > Mammalia > Carnivora > Felidae > Panthera > Panthera uncia. The sequence continues at coordinate 1,732,907 of NC_064812.1, read as the reverse complement.
TCCCCATGAAGGGCTGGCGGGCCACGGGCGACTGGGCCAAGGTGCCGGAGGACAGGGTCACCGTGTCCAAGAGTGTCTTCTCCACGGGGCTGGCAGGTGAGGGGCCCCAGGCTGCGGGAGGGGCCCTTACGGGAGACTCACCCCCCCCCCCCCCCCCGGGAGGTTCCTTCTGGAGTCTGGCCTGCCACCTCAAGGACCAGGCCAGTGGTCGTTTCCTCTCCGTGTTCCTGAGGTCGCACCTCCTCCGGGAAGCCCTCCCTGCCCTTCCTGCATTTGGAGGCTCCCAGACAACCTTTGCTGAATGGACCAGGGACCTTCACCGCAGGGAGGGGAGGGGTCCGCCTGGAGGCGCACAGCTGCCACTCTGGCTCCTGGGACGGGAGGCCCGCCCTGCCCGCCACCCCCCCCCCAGCCCTCGGGGGTCACTTAGAGGGACCTAGGCAGCCACCCCAGCTCTCCGACTATAGCGCTGTGCGCGTGATGGGGGTGGACATGACCCAGGAGCCCGGGGCCTCCGCCTGGGGACACACGCTTCCCTCGCCGGAGCAAGGTCCAGGCGGGGGCGGCCGGGAGAGGTGACCGCGGCGCCCTCTTCCAGAGGCTGACGACTCATCTGTGTTCGTGGTGGGCACCGTGCTCTACAGAAACCTGGGCAGCTTCCTGGCCCTGCAGAGGTGGGGGGCCCAGCCTGGGAGGGATGGGCCGAGCGAGGGGTGCGGGCCTGCGGGGGGCGTTCCGGGGTGGGCCTGGGTCTCGGGGAAGGCTCGCTGACGCGGCCTGCTGGCTCTGCCCCAGGAACACGACTGTGCTGAACTCCAAGGTCATCTCGGTGACCGTGAAGCCCCCGCCTCGCTCCCTGCTCACGCCCTTGGAGATCGAGTTTGCCCACGTGTATAACGTGAGTGCCCTTGACGCGTGTACATCTGTGTACGCGTGCCTGATTCCTCCCACCTGATCCCAGGGGGATCCCACGGCCTCCTTGGGTCTCATGTCCGCCTCGCGGGAGAGCCGCTTTGATCCCTGAACGAGGGAGGAGAAATTGCAGCTCAGAGACGTACAGCGATTTGCCCAGGCTCACACAGCGAGCTTATGTGGGAGACAGATTTCAGTCCTCTCCTGCAGCCCTGCTCTTTCCCACTGTGTGGCCTTGGGCAAGTTGCTCAACCTCTCTGTGCCTGGGCTCTCTCCCTTATCAGATGTGAGCTAGAGGCTTGGCTGAGAACTGAGCAATTACCACCAGTGCTTAGAGCACACCACCCCTCACGAGGGCCCCGGACCCTGCCGCTCTCACCTCCGTGGTCCCAGTGCTGGCACGCCAGGCCTGCAGGACAGGCGCGTTTGCTCATTCCTGCTCGCTTACCCCTCAGGGCCCCTGGGAAGGGGTCTCCCTCTTCCACCATTTGTATTAAGCTGGGCTGGCCGCCTGGGCACCCAGAGACGGACCGCAGCCATTGCTGCCGGGAGCTGCTCAGAGAGGGGACAAGAGCTGCTCAAGGCCATGCAGCTGGGCTTGGGGGCTGGGCCAGTCCCTTCCCCACTCTGGGCCTCAGTGTCCTCCTCCTCAAACTCCGCCTCTTGGGGCAATCGCACAGTCCCAGCACCCGCCTACCATGCCTGGGGTGGGTCCCAGCAGTGACCTTGGGTGGGGCCTGGAGGGTGGGCACATGACCCTGACTCCTCTCTCTCCCCCAGGGCACCACCAACCAGACCTGTATCCTGTGGGACGAGACAGATGTGTAAGTTCACGTGGACGTTGTGGCCTGGGGGGGCCTCCAGGGTGGACCGGGGCGGGGGGGGGCGGGCGCTGACCCGCAGGGGAGGGCTGCGGTTTCAGGTTGGAGGCCGTGTCCTCCCGTCCGTCTGTCTTGAATGATCCCCCACTGCCCAGGTCTGGCTCTGAGGCAGCTTGGAGCCCCCCACCCCAGCCTGCCTCCCAGCCCTCCCAGGGAAGAGTTTGTGCAAAGGCCCCAGAGAGGGAGCAGCCTCCAGAGGAGGGTCAGAACTGGGGGCACATGGTGCGGGAGAGAGCTTGGTGGCTGGATCCCGGTGGGCCAGGTGAGCCTGGGGGCAGCTAGGCCTCCCCTGCTGGGGAGGGTATGGTCAGGAAGTTGGATGACACCGCCACCACCCGCCTCTCTCAGCCCTGGCACCACCTTCTCTTAGGCTCCCCTGCACCCCTGCCCTAGGCCGGCCAGGAGCATGAGTGTGTGCAGCCTGGTCCCCTGCACCTGGGGGTATGTGCGGTGATCCCTTGTGCTCTGGGCGGTGTGGTGATAAATGTGTGTCCTGGGAGGTCAGGAAGCCTCCCGGAGGAGCTGACACTAAAGTAAGACAGGTTTGCCTGGCAGAGGAGGAGACGCAGAAGCATAACTTGAGCAAAAACATGGAATTTGGAAGGTACAGGTGGCACGTGAGGTGTGGCCAGGAAGAGCAGGTGGCTGGAAAACAGACAGGGTGGTGCCAGTTTGTGGCAGTGGTTGTGTCAGGAACTATGGAAGTTGTCGAGATGGTATCACCATCCATCCATCCATCCATCCATCCATCCACCCCTATCAATCCATCCATCCATCTATCCATGCACCATTCATCCATCCATCCATCCATCCATCCACTGCCATCTATCTATCCATCCACCCACCCACCCATCTATCCCCATCCATCCATCCACCATCCATCCATCCACCCCATCCATCCATCTATCCATCCAGCATCCATCCATCCACCCCATC
>NC_064812.1:1716404-1730078 GCF_023721935.1 Panthera uncia | reverse complement strand
CCCATCTATCCCCATCCATCCAGCCAGCCATCCACCCTATCAATCCATCCATCCATCTATCCATCCACCATCCATCCATCCATCCATCCCTCCATCCAACTATCCCCATCTATCTATCCCTATCCATCCACCTATCCACCCATCCATCCTCCAGTGATTACTGACCATGGAAAAGACACTGCTGTATCCTCAGCCTTGTCCTCTTGTCCTGTCTCCAATAAGGACGGACAGCAAAGCAGGAATGTATGGATTCCTATGAAAATGTCAGGTCATGCCACATGCCAAGGAGCAAAGCCAGACGGATCTGGTGGCAGGTGGGGAAGCCTCTCTGAGGAGATGATGTTTGAGCAGAGGCCTGACACAGCATGTGCATGTGGGTGCCTGGAGAGAGGCATTTTAGCAAAAGGGACAGGCCACGCAAGGTCTCTGCTCTGGGGGCGTGCAGGGCCACTCCGCAGACGTCACCGGCCTTTCCTGCCCTGGGCCTGGGGCGTGGGGACAGGCCTGAGTGGGGGCTGGGTCACCTGTAGCCCTGGCGACTTGGCACTCTGGCTCTGGTCGTTGTCCCACTGCTTTTCTCGAGTTTTACAAGCAGCACAGCCTCTTGTGTCTGACTGGACTGAGGTGGGGCCCACAGGCCTGCGCACCCCCCCCCCCAGCCCCCAGAGCCTTATGTCTGCAGGCGGCGGGGTTGTGCTGTGACTTCAAGTCCATGGCGCCTGGCCCCTGCCCACAGCTAGAAGCCTGCTCCCCGGGGGCTGTTGAGAGGCCACCTGCAGCCCCCGGGGCACCTGACTGACCCCCGCTGGAGGGGCCTCCCGCTTTCTCTGGACAAACACCGCACCCTCTCGGACAGCTGCACCCACATTTCTGATTGCTTCCTTGGCGTCCAGTCCCTGGACAGTTTTAAGCTCTGGGAAGTAAATTACTTTCCAGACTGGTGGGATTCATCCCCTTCGCCCTTCCTGGACTGCAGGCTGTGGGAGGTCAGGCCAGCCCAGAGTATGTCCAGTTCACTGTCCCGGGGGCCCTCGTGCAGCCAAGGAGGACCGTGTGGCTGTGCGGCCTGGGGCAGACCCCCCCCCTCCCGGAGCCCCGGCTTCCCATCCTGTGGCCAGAGTCCGCCCGCTCACGGGTAGGAGCTGGGTGGGAGCAGGGAGAGCACTGTGGCCAGGTCCCCACTTCTCACCTCTGGCCGTGAACTCCACCTGCCCCTCCTCCTTCAGCTGTGGGGGTGCCTGCCCACTGCTCCAACATGCCCCACCCATCCCTGGTCACCTCTGGATGCTTGGGATCACATCTGTGCCCGGGGGCCCAGGGCCCCAAGGACAGCATTTGCACACGGCTCCCTGTTTGGTCCTGGGCACGGCCCTGGGAGCCCTGGGTGACGGTGCCTGTCACCTCTGAGGAAGCCGAGCCTCCTAGAGGCCCGTGACTCAGCTGAAGGCTCGGGGTGGGGAGCTGAGGCGTCTGATCCAGGACTGGGCAGCCGGGGCCCACGGGGGAGGGTCAGAGGCTGGGGGGTGGGGGTTGGAGGGAGCTGGCTCTGTCCCCCGGGTCCCCCTCTGCTCTGCCCCGGACACCTTCTCCTTCCATGTCGGGTGGGCGGCTCCTCACCACGTGAGTGGGCTCGCGAGAGCCCAGGTTTTCCTAGGTGACCTGAAACAGGGTCCAGGGGCAGGGGCCCCGGTCCGCTTCCACCCGTGTGCCCAGGAATTGAGTCTGTGCCGGCGTGGACCTGTGTGTGCAGGCGGGATGAGAAAGAGTGCCAGGCATCTGCAGGATTGTGGGTGGGGGCCTGGGGGAGAGGGAGCCAGTGGCCACAGCTGAGAGAGAGTGATTTCTTGATCCAAGACTGAGCCCGGCCCTGATCACAGATGGAGCCTTAACACGGGTCACCTGCTGAGCCCTGACTTTCATCAAACACTGAGCCTTGACCCTGGTCACACTCTGAGCCCTGACCCTGGTCACTCTGAGCCTTGACCCTGGTCACACTCCGAGCCCTGACCCTGCTCACATGCTGAGCCCTGACCCTGGTCACTCTGAGCCCTAACCCTGGTCATTCTGAACCCTGACCCCTGGTCACCCTCTGAGCCCTGACCCTGGTCACACTCTGAGCCCTGAGCCCTGGTCACACTCCGGGCCCTGATTCCGGTCACCCTCTGAGCCCTGACCCTGCTCGTGTGCTGAGCCCTGACCCTGGTCGCTCTGAGCCCTGCCCCTGCGTCTTATCTGAAATCACTCATGCCTGTGCACATATAACAAAACGTGTGTCATGTGCTTGCAGGGCCACCGCCTCCTCCAGACACATGCGACAGTTGACCATGTGACTCGCTTGTCTTAGAAAAAATGAGTCAGAGGGTTCCACCCACAGTACAGACGCTCCACGTGCCTCGCCCCCAGCTACACACACTTCCACACGAAGGCTCGACGCCCACGCCTGACGTCTCTGTAAACATGGGCCCTGACCGACCCCTGGAGTCCCCCTTGCCCCAGCAGCCCCAGTCACGTGGCCGAATCCCGCCCTCCCCGCCAGAGACCCCGATCGCCCACTCCGGGACCTCAGCCGGCAGCGTGGCTCGGGGCCGTCCCCCGCAGCCCTCCGCCGGCCCGGCCCCGGCAGCAGCGAGGGCCTGCGGAGCGGGGGTGTTAGGGAGAGAGAGGGGTTCTCGCAGAGCTCCGTTCAGGACTCCGATGAGCGCGGGATGGGCGGGCCGGGGGGTGATGGGGGCTCGCGAAGGCCCGGAGCACCTCCTGGGACCTGGGGCCTGTGCTCCTGAGCCAGCTGCCGCTGTCCTCCTCGGCCGTCGCTGACTTAGAGCGGGAGAGTCAGAGCTGGTGGGATCCTCGGAGCACGTGGGCTTTGCCCTGACCTGCTTGTGGTACGCTGAGGCCCAGCGTGCCGGCCAGGGGCAGGGGCTCTCCGAGAGGGCTCCTCCTGCGACGCCAGCGTTTGGGGGTGTCTGCTGGGGGCCTGCCACGCAGGGGCCTCGGGAAGGGCCGGGGGCCACCCCCACCGCGCCCCCAGCTCCGGGACTCACGCTCACATTGGCCGTGGAGGCTCTGGGAATCCCACCGGGTTGGGGGTTCCCTCGTGCAGTGGCTCTTGGCACCCTTACTCTCTGCCACCTGAGCCGGCACAGCGGACACTGGGACAGGCTGGCCGAGAGGCCGGCGTCCTGCACGCTCCGTGGGGCTCCTGTCTTAAAGCCTGACCCCACTGCAGGCTCTTCCGATGTGCCTCGTTTGCACACACAAGCTCTCGGTCTGCCGGGGAGGCAGACCCAGGGTGCTGTCTGACAAGCGAGGGCCCCCCCTCGGCCCATGCCGGTCTGTGCTGCAGCCCCAGCCCCTGCCCCTCCCCAGCCCTGCCACACAGGGATACTCAGGCCCCGGGGCCCGGCCCCTTCCCTGGGGTCCCTGCACCTGTGTGTGTCCTGGTCCCTTTAAGAGCCTTGCGCCCATCCTTGGTTTCCTTGGAGAGAGCAGTGAGGGGCAGGCCGCGGTGGGGGGGGGGGCGAGCGGAAGGGAGAGTTGGCAGGGCCCCCGGGTCGTTGTCAGCGGCTGGTTCCCAGATGGATTCCTCCCACGAAGGCTGGTTTCTGATGGGAGCAGAGGAGGCAGGCAGGGGGGAGATGGGAGGGGATGGCAAAACCACCCACCCTCCGCAGCCCTGGACTCTGCCCAGCCCCTTCCCCAGTGCCCTTCCCTCCTCTGAGTCTCCCCCGACTTTGTTCTTGGGGGGTAGGGGGCTGGCGGGGCCCTCCTGTGGGCCTGCCCTCTCCCGAAGGGGCTGCTGAGTCTCCTTGCAGGGCCGGGAGCTGGAGGGGGCGGACAGGTCCCCAGGTCGTGGCCCACCGACAGCTCCAGTGTCCTGCACCCCAGCTTACAGCCCGGCTGCCCCAGCCACTGCTCTGCACCCCACGGGCCCCCTCACGGCCCCCCCCTCGGGGCAGCCGGGACTCTCAGCCCATCTGTGCCCAGCTCTGCTTTTGCCTCAAACGCTGCCTGCTCTGAGAGGCTCAGAGACCTTCCCGCCCATTTTCCTACACCCGCACTCCTGTCCACCACTTCCCAGCTCAGACCCCAGTTAGCAGCAAGTCCGAGGGTCCCCGAGCTCCCGCTTCCTGGTTGCCTCTCCCCTTGCAGGATGTGGGCCCCGCCCCAGGGCAGGGTCTCCTCTGCTGCCCAAGAGTTTCCCCTGCCAGGGATCCTCAGGAGGTGAACAGAGGAGGCTGCTGGCATGTGCCCCATTGAAGGGGGTCCCCTCATCCTCAGGGGACTGGAAATTTGTCCATTCATTCATTCATTCATTCACTCATTCATTCCCTGAACACATCTTTCCTGCATCCAATCTGCCCAGCGTGGTCTGACTTCGGTGACAATGTCCTGCCATCAAGGTGCCCCCGTAGCACCCACCCAATAGGATATCCACCCGGGTGAGCCCACCCCCATCCCACTCTCACATATGGGGTGAGAGGGGCCCTCCCGGGAGGGCAGGGTCAAAGGACCTGAGCTTGCCCTTGACACGGCTCCAAGTTGTCCCCACTGGGGGTCCTCTTGGACCTGCTTGTCCCAACGACTGGGGGTCTATGGGGGTCCAATAGCCACGGCTGGCTGGTCAGGATGGCCCCTCCCTCCAGCTCAGGAATCCCTGGCTCTGCTCACACTGGCCACGCAAGCCCCGGCCTCAGTTGCCTTGACCGTGCGATGGACAAGATGAGCGCCCACCAGCCCCCAGCCCCCACCAGGCGCCTCCCAGGCGACGGCAGAGGGTGGAAACTGCCAGTGGAGGCCCAGAGCTGGCCCTGGCCCCAGCCCTCCCCTGGCCCGCCCCCTCCCCCAGCCCCCTCCCCTGCTCTCCTTTCTTTCTCTGCGAGGAAAAGCACTGCCAGCTGCTGCTCGGCCTGTGACAGTGCTGGTGAGGCGTGTCTGGAGAGGGGCTTCCGCAGGGGAAGGGGTGGAACCTGCCGGGGGCACCGTGGGGGTGGCAGACACGTGCTCGAGGACCCGCGGGCGTTGGCATGGAGGGGGCATCTGGGGGTGGGGGCCTTTCCTGGAAGAAGGGTCAGGGCCCGCGAGCCTCCTGCCTGGCTGTGTCCAGCTGTGACCGGGTCCCCCTTTGTCCGTCGTCTAGCGTCTCCACACCCGCAGGCGGCCCGGTGAGCGTAGCGAAGGGGAGGGGGGCCAAGGTGGCAAGTCAGGGAGGGCAGGCCCCGGGGCTCACGGGATCTGCCTGGTAGAGTGGGGTCACACCGGGTGGCATGTGGCTGGCTGGGGTGGGAGGCCTGTAGGGGTGGGAGATAGGGCGGCTGTGGGTGCAGATTGAGTCAACCACCTTGCCTGTCCCTGGTCACGTGACCGAGCAGCCAGAGGCCTTGGAAGAGGGGCCCGGGACCAGGCGGGGCCGTTTCCCTCAGCACCCCCACCCCACAGGCCCTGCTCCGTGAGCCCGTGCCAGGCCCTGCCTTGGGGGCAGGTGGGGAGTGAGGAAAAGGGGCCCGGAGTCACCCTCCGGGAGGAGGGGGTGGGCCCACAGGAAGCCGTGCTGGCGCTAGGACCCTGGGCTGGAGGGGTGGGTGCCTCGGGGTGAAAGGGGAGCTGCCTTGTGGGGCCAGCGCAGGAAGGGGTGCGTGTGGGTACAGAGCAGGGGGCTCTGGGGAGGGCCTGGGCCTGACGAGCACACAGTTGCTCTAGGGTGCTCCTAGCGGGGCTCCGTTCATCCGTCCCTCTGTCCCTCCACGCGTGCCCTGCCGAGACCGCATTCACAGTGAGGCTCACCCCACTAGCCCTGTGGCCCCGCATCATTCTCCCCGGAGGAGGGGTCAGGGTTGGGGGCTGCCCGCTGCCCAGACCCCATCCTGCCGCCCCCCGCTGGAGCCCAGTCTCCTTCCTCCTCCTGGGAGCCCCGCTCTCCACGGCCTCCCAGGCCCACCCACACCACCGGCTGCCCTGCGTGGGCATCCATCCCTGCCCACGCCCACGTGTCTGGGGTGCCCACCAGGGTCCTACCACGACACAGCAGCTAACGGGGGGCAGGGGGCAGGCGTCTGATCTGCCGCAGCTTGGACTCAAATCTCGGCCCCATTTCTTACTAATGGGGTCGCCGTGGACGAGCCTTTCATCTCCTTGAGCCTCAGTTTCCACATCTGTAAACGGGTTGCTACAGCTCTGAAGCGAGGTGATGTGTGTCGAGCACGGATTGTGGGGCCGGGAAATAACCGGTGAGTAGGTGCCATCCTTAGCCTACTCCAGGGGGCTTGTGTCACTAGCTGGCACGGTGCCCTGTGGGGACAGCACGTGCCCTCGGGGGGGGGCCGGGGCGAGGGGCCAAACCGGTGGGGGACAGGCTTCCCGGTAGGGGGCTCCTGGGCTGGGCGCAAAACCCGGAGGCGGGTGGCAGAGGCTCTCTGGGCCCCGGTGCAGCACGTGCAAAGGAACTGAGGCAGGCGTCCGTGCCATGGGGTGGACTTGGGAGGTGACCTTCCTCCCGTGAGACACTTGCTTCCCTCTTCCGGGGCGCGACTGTTCGTTTTCTGTGGCAGAAAGGTCTTAGTCCCACTTCCCGGGGGGCCCCGGCCTCATGCCCCTGCTGGTGGCCCTGGGGGGCGGTGACTGCCTGCTCGCCTGCCCGTGGGCCGGCCACATGTGGAGCAGGCCCGGGAAGGACTCCCAGGTGGTCGGCCAGGGGCCGTGGCTGTCCGCCCTCCCTTCTATGCCTCGCTGCAGAGGCCCTTAGAAGTGGGGGTGGTGGGATGGCCGTGAGGTGGCCTGAATCACGGGCCTTTGGGAGTCAGGTGATTCCCTGGAAGGTGGGGTCAGGGGCAGGCCACGGCGACGGCGTGGGGCCCGGGGTTGGCCGCCTTCGCACGCTCTGTCCTGGCTGGCGGGACGTGAGGGTTCCGCCTCCGCAGCGCCCCGGATGCGGCGGGTGCCGAGGAGACGCCGTTGCGTGTCGGTGACGGGGGTGGCGAGCCAGCGTCCCTCTTGGTGCTAGTCGTGCGGCTGGTTCTGAGGCGGTGATGGCGGGCGTGATGGTGATGCTAACGGTGGAGGTGACACCGGGGACCGTGCGGGCACAGCCGCGCGGTGACCGTGGTGGTGACGAGTGCGCTCTTGGTGGTGCGGCTGTGGGCGGCGGGTGGTGACGGTGGCCGCGGGGGCTGGACGGCCGGCGGTCGTGGGTGTGGCGGGACTGACGCTGTCGCGGAGGGGACAGATACGGTGGCATCCACGGCTTCGATGCTGCTGCTGGCGGTGGCAATGGCCCCGGTGGCCGTGTGATGGCGTCATTCTTGTGCCCCACGGCGGTGGCAGCCCCATGCACGTGGACGGCGTGGCTGGAAATAGCGTGGCGGCGACGTGGCGGTGACGTGGCGATGTTGCTGGTAGGGTGGGGGCAGCGGTGAGGGCATCTTGAAGGTGACTGGGGCTGGCTGCGGCGGGTGGCCGGGTTTGGGATCTGTCGCAGTCAGGGGACACTCAGCTCAGGGCCCGCACACACAGGCCGGGGAGACGCTTCCCGAATGACCAGCGAAGGAGCCCGTGGTTGGAGCATGAGCGGGGCTGGGTGTCAGGGCAGTGGCCCCTCGGTTGGCAGGGGCAGGTGACACGATGGACGGCTTGGCTGGATGAGCACCAGGGAAAGTTCTGAGGGAAGCGACAGGCTCAGGTAGGACCTCTAGGGTGGCGGTCTCCGACCTGGGAGGGGCCAGGGAGGGGAACGGGGTCGGCGGGAGCCTGGCCTCTGAGGCCCGATCACTTTCTTGCAGGGCTGGGGACCCCGGCCTCTCCAGGGACCCTGGTCGCCTGGGTGGGTGGAGGGGGTGAGGACGAGAGTCCAGACCGTGGGGAGAGCCGCGTTTCCGGGGCAGGCGGGCCCGCTGCGCCAGGAGGGAGCGGGGAGGCCGGCACCAGGCGTCGTGAGGAACCAGAGCGGCCACGGGTGCTGTAGCCATGAGGCCCAGACGCTGTCAGCACCAGGAGAGGCGGCCCCACAGGCAGGAGCACGGGCCTGAGGGCCTGGCGGCTCACTTAGCAAGACCCAGGTCAGGCGGGTGTCCATCCCCCTGGGTCTACGGGTCACAGACACCGGGGTCCCCTCAGGACCACGGGTGTTGTTCCCAGGCCCTGAACCAAGACAGGATGGGGCTGATGTGGGCCAAGCCCCGGGGCAGCAGATTCAGCCAACCCTGCTGGTTCCCACAAGCTGGCAGCAGACAGGGGCTGGGCACGGAAGGGGCGGGGGCGCTCATGGAGACCTCCCAGAGGCAGCAGGGGCTCTGGGGACTCCTGGAGGATCAAGTGAGTCAGCCAGGGGACGGGAGGACATGTGATCAGAGGCACCGGCCACAACCAAGGCCTGGAAGCAGGAGAGGGCAGCTGTGTTCTCTGTGTTCTGGGTCATCAGCGGTTCCTGCCGGGCCCAGGGGGCTTGGGAGTCATGATGAGCTCTGGTTGCTGGGTGAGGTAGGACCCAGGAGGGGAGTCTCAGCACAGAAGCAGGGCAGGACCCGAAGGAGGGGTCAGGCACAATGCTCAGGAATTCATAGGCTATCCCAGCAGGCTCCCTGGAGGAGGAGACTCAGCAAGAGCCTTGATCTATGGCTCAAAAGTCAAGAGGCAGAGGTGGGAGGTGGGCCTCCTGATGGGTGAGGCGTCCTTTAGCAGGGCCTGGGCCTGGCATAGTCGGTTTGGGGAGCACAAGTCGAGGCCTGGCTGTTGAGGACCTCCGAGGCCAGGCTGAGAAGCCTTGAGGAGCCCCTAGGAGCCCCCACCTGCCTGCTCCCTGTTGCCCCATCCGGCTGCGCTGTGCCACTCTGGCTTCTTCCCTTCTTCCTGTTGTGTGGGAGGACACCTGTGAGTCATTTACACTCTGGTGCGAATTAGCCCATCAAACCCCAGGGGACCCTGCTGGGCACAGTCCTGTAACAGAGCTGCTTCGTGGGCTGGCAGGAGGCATCATGAACCAGCAGCGAATGCCCTGGTTGGAGCAGTGGACGGGGGTGGGGGTGGGGGCTCCCGGCACACCCTCCCCATCACCGTCCCCTGATATACCATGAGAGCGCCAGGCCTGTGGGCCGTGTGTCCCTGTGTCTCCCCGAACAGGGTGCTGGGTGAGGATCTGTGCCCACTTCACAGGAGGGCACCTCAGCTCCGAGTGGCCGGGATGGGATCTGCCCAAGGGGGGACCGGCCTTGGCTGCCCCATTCCCCCCTCGTGGGCTGGGCACTGGCCAGGGGCCACAGGCTGAGCCTCCTCCCAGGGTCTCTGACACCCCTTGGGCTCCCACCCACCCTGGGGCCCCGGGGAGGTGCCTTGGGGGTGCTGCCTGAGCCAGGCTGGGGACCAGGCCTGTGGCGGATGGGAGACAGCCTGTCTTCTCTGAGGCGCTCTGGCGTGGGACGCAGGGACGAGGTGGTGGCCCCCCACCGAACTAAGCATGAAACGAGGTGGGGGTTTGCACTGGGAGCTGGGGTCCAGCGCCCAGAAGTGGCCAGAGGGGAGCCCTGGAGGGTCAGAGTGCTGGGTCAGCTCTGGGAGGGTGGGGGTCCTTGAGGGAGGAGGGGGTTGGGGGAGCTTGAGCAGAGGACGACGGGGCGCTGGCACGGGGGGGGGGCAGCGGCCACAGTGGCCGGGAGATTCAGTGGGGGTCCCGCCAGGGTGGTGCCTCGGGGGGCGGCGAGCGGCGGTCAGACTTTGGTGCCTCTTACAAGCAGGCCAGTGGGGTCTGCTGAGTGGCCGGCTGCAGGTGTGGGAGGGAGGCGGCGGGGCCTGGAGGCTGACCTCGGGCAGCGGGAGCTTAGAGGGGCAGAGGGCCGTCCCACCCCCACTGCGTGCCGACGCCGAGCGGCTGGGCCTGGGCCTGCCCTCCCAGAGGAGGAGGCCGAACAGGACCCCGAAGCCGTGAGCAGTGTGGAGTGTGTGATGGGAGAAGGTCCCCGAAGATGGAAGCTGTGGGTCAGGGACGGCCTGGCTGCGGGGGCTGGGAGCTGGCCGTGGCCACGATGGCCATGGTAGCCGTGGTGGCCGTGGGGGCCATAGGGGCAGAACCGGCCTGGCCTCGCAGCACGTCGGTGGTGCGACGAGGGAGGCGTGGCTCTGCCCTGGGAGCCCTGGTCTGATGGAGGAGACAGAGCCGTTTTAGGGGAGCCCCGATCCGAGGGGCCCAGCGACCCCCTCGAGCCAGGCAGGGAGGGGCTCCTGCTCTAACCCCTGGACCCCCCTGCCCTCCTGGTCCTGGGAGGTGCCACTGCCCCAGCTCCTTCTGTCACCCTGGGCCTGGTGAGGGGAGGGGCAGGTGTCAGTGACCCAGATTCCTCAGGCCTGGGCTCAGGGAGGTGGGGGGTTGGCTCCATGACCCAGTATTCCGAGTTTCTGAAGCTCAGACAAGAGGCAGCAAACGGTCTCCCAGTGCGGTCGCTGTGTGCAGGAGGAAGCAATGACCTGCCCGTGTTGCAGAGATGGGAACAGGTGTCCCCGAGGCAGGAAGGATTCCGGTCACGTGTGGCAAGAGCTCCCAGATGTTGAGGTATAAGAAGATGCCTCCTAGAGGTTTTGCCGCCAGAAGGGCCGAGAACTCCCTGGCCTTTCCCAGGTCGGGGGGTGCCTAGGATGCCGATGGGGTGCTCGGGTCAGGGGCCACCCAGCCACCTGTCTTGCTCGATGTCAGTCCTTGGCTGGTGTGAAGGGCAGCACGGCAGGCTTGGCTGACCATCGGAGCAACCTCTTTCCCTGGCCTGGGCTGGGGCCTTGGGCGGGCCACCTCTCTCTCTACTCTGGGCTTCAGCTTCTATATCTACACAGCGGAGCTGAGGGTTACTGCAAAGCTTAAAATAAAACGCACAGGGCGCGGTTATTATCCATGTGTGAGAGGGAGCCGGAAGACGGTCCCTGTCCCTGTGCTGCATGTCAGGAGCCCAAGCCTGATACAGGCCACGGGGGCCTGCCGGAGCCGGGGAGAGGCGCAGCCGAGGGAGCGTGCCCCGTGGCCCTGCGGGGTCTGGATGAGCCGGCCCCCTGGTTCCAGGTCCGGCGCCTTCCGGATCCGCCACCAGCTGCCGGCCTCCTGGACTGGCAGCCCGAAGGGAGGCTCTCTGAAGCGGGCGTGGGTGTTTTCTTGTGCCCTCCGTGGCCCGAGGCTGCCGGGCAGGCAAAGTGGGCAGCGGCCCCTCACCCCCTCCTCTGAGAGGCTGATAAGCTAATTAGCGTCCTCATCAGGAGCCCTTCGAGGCCATTCTCCCAGGAGGTGGCCTGCAGCTATCATCAGCCTGGCGCCCTGCAGACTCTCCAGCACCGGCTGGGAACCTGCCAGGCTGCCGGCCCCAGCCAGCCCGACTCCTCTCACCCCAGGCCTCAGGGAGCTGTCCCCGCCTGGTCCTCCCAGGCAGAGAGCCGGGTTCCAGGTCTCTCCCCCACCCCCACCCCCCTGCCCGACTCTGCTCAGTGCACGAGAGCAGAGGCCGTGTCCGGGCCTGAATCGTGAGAAGCACAGCCGTGACCCGAGCTCGGGAGGCCGGCCACAGACGCCTGCTCTTCCGAACAGCTGCCGGGCTAATGTCACGGACAAGCAGTCGGGCTCCGTCTCCAGACAGGAACGGCCTGCAGGACTCTCTCTCGGAGCGCGTTGCCTGTGCCGTCGGCCGTCTCGGGGTCTGGTCAGTGGCTGGCGCTTGCAAGGCTGTAGCTACGCACGCAGCCCCGGGCGTGAGAACAGGCCGCTCCTGCTAGGAGCGGGGACAGACGGCAGGAACAGAGGCTGGGGTCAGCCAGGGCCTCGCGCCCCGCAGCCCTGGTCCTGCGCGGTGCTGGGGGATGCAGGGGGGGGTGTGGGGTGCACCAGGGCACCCCAGCGAGGCCCTGACAAACCTCTGGCCAATGGTGTGGGGAGGACCAGGCTGGACCTGGGGTGTCACTGGGAGCCCCGGGACTCCCTTGGCATTCCTTCCATCGTGCGTCGTCAGTTCTCGTTTGCGGTGAGGGGTCTTTCCCTCTCGGGAGGAAGGAAGAGGAGAGGTGTCTGGCGTAGCCTCAGTAGGCTTTGATTTTTGCCCCACCCCCACCCCCCACCACGCTCCCCCGGGGCTAATGGCTACTCTGGCTACTCCTGCGTTTATTTTATGGAGGGCCCCAACCCTTGGGGGCGTCCTCTTTTCTCACTGAACTCAGAGACTGAGCAGCCTGGCTGGAGCACAGGGTTGGGGGTGGGGGGCACTCCCGGGGCAATGCAGCCCGCAGAGCCTAGGGCTGGCTCCTGGGCCTAGCCCCCTCCGGCCTCAGTTTTCCTCCGGGGTACAAAGGGGGCGTGTCCTCCCCGACCCCCCAGGGAGGAGAACAGACAAAGGCCCAGGCCCTGGCTTCCGGCCCAGCTCCGAGTATATATCCCTTCTCCCCTGGGCCTGAAGCTCTGGAAGGGGGTTGTGTAACATCTCCAATTCCACAGACTCTGGGCTCTCCGGTACCTGCAGCTCCGGAGCCTGAGCACCCCTGCAGACGCCAGCCCTGTGCCGGGCGCCTCAAGAGTGTTCACCCTCTGGGCTGTCCTGCCCCCCGGTTTTAGAGCTGAGGGAGCGAGCTAGGGCTGAGGACGGGAACCTTCCCGAGGTGACACAGCTAGGACACAGCTAGCAGAGTGGCACTCGGGGGGTGTGTGTGAGTGTCCGTGCGTGCACGCGCGCGTGGTCAGGGTTCCTGTGGGGAGCACTGGGCAGGGAGCGGCTCGGCCCCCAGCCTGCCCCGCACACAGGAGAGCTGGCTGGTGGGGGGGAAGCAGGCGAGTGGAAGGTTCTGGAGGCATTCGGTGGCTCTTTTCCGGCTCCGAGGAAGTGAATCTGAAGCGGGACTCCGGGGCGGGCCTTGGGAAGACCCTCGCTGCGCTGCGGAGACCTAGAATGTTCGCCAAAAGTCCTGGGGGCAGGCACGGGCCCGAGTTACTTGGGGAGAGGGCAGGCCTTTTGCGGCTCCGGCTTCAGAGGCAGGGCACGCGCAGCTTTGTGGGGCCTCAAGTGCCGAGTTGCAGTCTGGCCCCCTCAGGCCTCCCGGAGCCCCCTTCCCCAACCCGGGGCCCGCGCCCCATGGGCGCCTTCTGCTGGGCAGCCGGCAGGCAGAGGGAAGGCAGGCCCAGCCCAGGACCAGGTGTGCCGGCCGGAGGCTCCTAAGTTCCCGGACCCGCGGGCCGGCCTTGAAGGGTGGGGGACTCGCATCCACAGCGACCGGTGCGCAGAGTCCTTCAGTCCCCGTGTTTAAATGGCAAGGCGCAACGAGGGGCCTCTAGACAGCGGGGAAGGCTGTTCTGTCCCAGGCCTCGGGCGGCGCACACCGGGGGGCGACCAGCCCGGCGGAGGTGGATGCGGGGGCGGGGGCGGTCCCAAGGTCACCAGCGCCGCGCCGGGCTCCGGGGGCGGAGTAGCGGGGGCGGCCCCGGCACCCCTCCCGGCGCGCCCCCGCCCCGCCCGCCGCCCCCGGCTCGGCTCGGGCTCGGCTCCGGCTCGGGCTCCGGCTCCTGCTCCGGCTCCGGCTCCGGCTCGGGCTCCGGTTCCGGCTCGGGCTCCGGGTCCGGCTCGGGCTCGGCTCCGGCTCGGCTCGGCTCCGGCGCTGGGGGCGCGGCGGGCGGGGCGCTCTCCGGGCGCGGGGCCAGGGCCCGGCGCCCCGCGCTCCCGCGACTCGCTCTCCCGT
>NC_064812.1:1710270-1716004 GCF_023721935.1 Panthera uncia | reverse complement strand
CGCCCCCCCCCCAGGCCCTCCTCCCCCGCCCCCCCGCAGCTCGGGCCCTGGTCGTGGCGCGGCTGCCGCACGGTGCCCCTCGACGCCCTCCGGACGCGCTGCCTCTGTGACCGGCTCTCCACCTTCGCCATCTTAGCCCAGCTCAGCGCCGACGCGGTGAGACCCCGGCCGGGCCGCGCGGGGGCGACGGGCGCGGGGGGCGCGGGGGGCGCGGGGCGGGCGCTTCCGGCGCAGGACTGGCGCGGGAGGGGCCGGACTCATCCCTGCCCGGGGCCGTGCGCCCGGCCGCCCCCCGCGGCCTGGCCGGGGGCCGGCCTCTGGAGACGGCGGGTGGGTGGGAGCCGGGTGGGTGGCGGTGTGGAGTTGGGGACTGGCCGGGGAGGGGCTGGGCACCCCCCCCCCCCCCCCCAGTGACTGATGGGTGAGTCTCCCCCACTCTCCTTGGGGGCTTGGGACCTTGGAGGGAACCGACCCTTCGGGGAGCCGGGCAGGCTGGGCCCAGGCTTTTGGGGGCCCGGGGGGGAAGGCTTGGCCTGGCGGAGCTGGCGTCCCCCTTCACCTGGTCGGCGTCCTCCTCAGCTGGGGGGCAGGGTCCTGGCCCGCCTGGGAGAGGGAGGAGCTGCCACCTAAATGGGAGACCTTCCCCAACCTCCCCAAGTAGACCCTGGCCTCTGGAGGCAGCCGTGTCCCCAGGTAGGAGTCCTGGAGTGCCTGAGGGTGCTGGGTCTGGCCCCGGTCCCCAGCCCTCCTGGGGAAGGCCCCATCATCTCAGGGGCCTCCCTTTTGTTCCCATGATTCTTGTGGGGGCTGCCGGTTTCTATGGCGACGGCATCTGGGGCCAGCTCCCAGGCTGGAGCCCTGGGTGCTGGGCTTGGCCCACTGGAGCTGATGGGCCGTCTTGCCCAGTGCCGGGCTCCATTCACGGGGTCCCAGGAAGCCCCCCCATCCACTGGGTCCCCCGAGGAGGGAAGGGGCTGGGGTCTTTGCCCACAGAGACCCTGGGTCCAGGCCCGGTGGGGAAGGATCACTGAGCAGCAGATGTGGAGGACGGACCGTGGGGAGGGGGGACCGGGCTTTCCTGGGTGTTTGGGGTAGCAGGCCCTCGTCGGATGGGGGTATCACAGATCTGCCCTCAGGAACCCCTGGGTTCCGTGTGGAAAATAGCTCCAGGCCTTTCTGGGAATGTTCTGCCCACCACCCCCTTTGTCCAGTGGGACGTGAGTACGGAGAGTGATGTTGTCAGCCAAGGGTCCCTGATGGGGATGGAGTTGGACAGGACCTTAGAGGTCATTGCCGTAAACCTTCCATTAACAGGCAGGGAAACTGAGGCCTGGGGAGCGTGCCCTCAGGGTCTACAGCCTTTCTGGGGAAGGCCTTAGGTCCTGGGGCAAGTCTAGCTGGACGGGGGGGTCTCTGCTTTTGGGCCTGACCTCAGTGTACCCTCCCCCATCCAGCTGTCCCTGTGACAGGGCTGTTGGTGTTGCTGGTTCTGGGCCAGGGTCCTGAGGGCAGGAGCCAGGGCCACCCTGGGGGCTCCCTGGAAGAGGTGACTGTCTGCATAGGTAGTCGTCAGCGCTAAAGCAGCCGGCCTCTTCTGTCACCAGTGGGGCTGGGGGCTTTCTGAGTCCCCTGCGAGGCCAGAGCAAACAGGACCCCCGGGTGGCTGCTCGTTCTCCGGAGCATGAGGAGGAAGGCACGGGGCAGGGGAGGGTTCCGGAGTGGGATGCGTGCCTGGAGTTAGTGTTGAAACCCTGGCTTGGCCCTGACACACAGTGACTCTGGCCTGGCCTTCCACCCCTCGGAGCCGCTGTTTCCCCTCCTATAGAACGGAAGTGGCCGTGTGTTACTCAGGGTGACTGTGAGGGGGCGACCGGTTGATGGGGGGGGGTGTCTCCTCCACCAGGGTCTGCAGCGTGGGAGGGCCCCCGTGTGCTGCAGACAGAGCCTCCCACAGAAAGGCGGTGTCCGGGCCGGGGGCCGAGCTCCAGTGAGGGGTGGGCGGTGGTGCCGTGAAACCAGGAGCGGAGGCCTTGGTGTCCCGGACTTGTCCCGGAACACCGACCTGCGCCGGGTGCCTCCAGGGGCAAGCGTCTGGAGGCCTCTGTGCCGGGGCGGGCGGACGGGAGCACAGAGTCTCGGTCTGTGAACAGTTTGAGGTTTTGTTTGCCAGGGGGGTCGGCAGCTGCGGACCCAGCGTGTCTGTGTGCTTGTAAAGGTGGGATCCCATCCCCGTCCCCCTGAAAGGAGTTGAGGCGGAAGGTACAGGAGCTCTCCCCCACTGGCCGCGGGACCGAGGGCAAGCTGCCTGGCCACGGCGAGCCTCGGTTTCCTCATCTGTAAGACGGTGCCAGAGTTGGCTCTGCCTGATCGTGTGACCCCCTCAAGGTCATGGGGTGAGCTCCGAGTCAGAGCGCCAGAAGAGCTGGGGTGGGCTCTATCCCCACCCCGTGCTCGCCTGCCAGCGTCTCCCTCTCCTTTCCCGGCCGGCTCTGGCCCCAGCGAGGGGTGACCCCAGAGATCCCGAGCGGGGGGGACTGAGCTGCCGTGCACCCCATCAGCCCGTCCGAGCCCTGTGAGTGCCTGGGGTGTGGCCCGTGCCAGGTCTAGTCCCGTCCTGGAGGAGCACGGGGTCCGATGCGGGGGACGGATGTGTGTTCAGACAGGCGGGGGACACGGCAGCAGCCTCCTTCCCTCCTGGGGGGGGGTGGTTCGGGAGGCGCACATGAAGAGGAGGTTTGGAGTGGGGCCCTGAGGGGTGAGCAGGAGTTCAGCAGCTGAGCTTAGAGGAGAGGAGTGACAGTCGTCCCGGGCAAAGTGAGGACGGCAGAAAGCAAGCGGGAGACAAGGTGGGGCTCAGAGGGCAGGGGTGCGGGCGCCGTGGCAAGGCCGGGGCTGGGGCGAGCTGGGGCTGCGTCCTGAGGGCAGTGGGGAGCGGGGGGGGGGGGGGGGGGGGGGCTGGAGAACGGTGTGGGATTGGTGTCTTGGAGGGATCCCAGCAGGAGTGGCGGCACAAGAGCCCAGCTGGCAGGTGGGGTGGTGGCAGAGGTGGGCTGGGCTGGGCTGGGGCGGGATGGGGTTGGGCAGGTGGACGCGCCGGGAATCCTGCGGTATGGAGTGGCCACAAGGGACCGGAGTCCAGAGCCGGGGCCGAGAGATGATGGTATGGATGGGGTGCTGTGATCACACCCCAGGAGCCAGGGACAGATGAGATCCCGGGCCAGGGCAAGGAGGGAAGGGAGACAGGGCCCAGGTGTGCCCCACTCCCGCCCGAGCTCTGCGTGGAAGCAGAATGTCAGATGCCAGCCGTGCCGCTGACCGCTGGAAGGTTGAGTAACTGCCCTGAGTCACATCTGTGAGGGGGCGGTGCTGTCTGCCTCCGAGCTGCAGCGGGGACCGAGCTCCGTGAGATATTCACAGCACTCAGCGTGGCCTGGCAAATACGGGCTTCTAGAAAGCACGGTTGTTGCCGGTGGTGTTTCTGTGATGTGCCTGAAACCGTGTTCCTAGCCTCACCAGGGTCAGGGCTCAGCCTGTGACTGGGGTCGAGCCTCAGTGGGGCAGGAATTAGGCTGTGGTGGCACAAGGACTCATTTACGTGGGAGCTGTGAGCCCTGGTGGTGCCGGAAGGAGGAAATCTGTGTTTAGGATGCATCAGATGTGCACACGGTCGGGGAGAAGATTGAAAGCAGGGAGCTGGTGTGGTAGAGATCAACGTAACCACATATACGACAAAAGAGAGAGCCCCTGGGTAGGGGGAGGGCCGGGACCCTGGAAAGTCTCAAAAGGAGATGAGGGGGCAGAGAGATAAGGGGCTGGCTCAGACTCAGTGTTCAGTGAGGGTCTCTGTGAGGTGGTGACATCTAAGCTGAGGGAAGAGCCAGCCCTGTGAAGGTCAGAGGAAGAGCACTGGGCAGTGAGAGGAGCATGTGCAAAGGCCCTGGGGTGGCACCGAACTTGGCTAGGGAGCCTGTCTCCAGCAGGAGGCCGGCTGGCTTCTACCTTTTCTCTCTCTGTGTGTGGGTCGGAGCCAATCTCTTGCCCTGGAGATTTCTAATCTGGCCCCCCAACCCCCAACAAGAGCTAGAGTTCCCTGGGACCCCTGCCCACTCATCCTGTCCCCTTCTCTTCCCCACGTCGTCTAGAACCTGCGGGGCCGGGGCTGTCAGGAGTGACGGATGAGCCAGGTGGAGGGGGAGGGAGTGGGCGGGCACGTGGCTGCCAGGCCTAATGAGGGCAGATGGAGGCAGATGGCCACGGAGGTCGGGGGCCGCAGCCGGCCACGGAGCGGGTGCGAGCCACTTGCTTGGCCACCCGTGACTTGCGTGGCCAGCCGGCCTTCGGGGTTACCTGGCAAGTTCAAGGGTGCGGGCCGTGGCCTCGAGCCCCCGCCTCCCTGGGGTTCTCCACCTCCCTGTGTGGACACACGAGTTTGTGTGGGAGCTGCACCCTGGGTCATGCCTCCAGGGACTGCTGGCCGCTTGGCTGACCTTGGACGACTTTCCTCATCTTCCTGGAGCCTGCCTTCCCGTGTCCGTTCACCCAGCCGGCCTCATCGACTGAGCGTCCGGGCCGGGCCTGGCCCAAGGGGGCTCAGGAACATGAGGACACCGGCTGCAGGGACAGCCAGCCTCCCCCAGCAGTGGGACCCAGGCCGGAACTGAAGGGCCTGGGGGGGCGGGAAGTGGTGTTTCCAGTGTGGGGAAGGGCCGTCCAGGCCGCAGGAACAGCACGCACGTGGGCGGACCCCACGCTGTCGGGTGGGTGTGGGTGCCCTGTCCGGGGGCTCCTGCTCTAGGTGCCTGAGGAAGGCGGGAGGCACCATCTGAGGGCAAAACTGCGGGGCTGGGCCTTCAGGAGCCAGCGGAGTGGGAGAGGCCCGGTGCAGGGCGCCGGGCTCAGCCGGGGTCTGAGAGCTGCCCTGAACGGTGTCGGCCGAGTCAGACTGGAGCAGGGATAGGAGTGTCCCCCTTAGGGTGGGGGCCCCTAAGCAGCCCCTTGTCCCCCAGCCATGCTTTCCTGATCATGTCCCCAGCACACCCGCTTCCCCTCAAGCCCAGAGGCAGCGGGCCGGGGAGGG
Organism: Panthera uncia; assembly: GCF_023721935.1. Lineage (NCBI taxonomy): Eukaryota > Metazoa > Chordata > Mammalia > Carnivora > Felidae > Panthera > Panthera uncia. The sequence goes on along the minus strand of NC_064812.1, from coordinate 1,710,927 downwards.
CCGCAGAGACCATCCTCTTGGGTCCCTCCCGCCGAGGAGCCGCGGTCAGTGCTCAACAAGCGTGCCGTCCCCCTGCCACGTGCCAGCATGCCGCTTAGCAGGGTGCCCTGCCCGCTGGGGCTCGGCGTGGCCCTTGACGTGGACGTGTGGGCCGGCAGTCACGCGGGGGGCGGGGCGAACACGTGGTGCGTGCGTAAGCACGGACCGGCTAGGCGCTCAGGGCTGCGCTGAGCTACGTGGCGGGGAGAAACTGGTCTGTTTTCCAGCCTGAGGCCCCTCTGAGAGGCACCAGAGGCCCCACCCCCGACATACTGGCAAGGGTGTTCTGGGCAGAGGGACCGTCTGGTGCAAAAGCTCTGAGGTGGGAACAAGGAGGCAGCCAGGTGACGGGGCAGTCTCATGAGGCGGAGGCAGAAGGTGGGCAAGGCTAGGCCCAGTGGCCTTGGGAGCATTCACAGTTTGGGGGTGGGGCGTGGGTAGGGAGCACTCTGAGCGGGGCAGGGGAGCATTCTGAGCGGGGCAGGGGAGCACTCTAAGTGGGGCAGGGGAGCATTCTGAGCAAGGCAGGGGAGCACTCTGAGCGGGGCGGGGGAGCACTCTGAGCGGGGCGGGGGAGCACTCTGAGCGGGGCAGGGGAGCACTCTGAGCGGGGCAGGG
>NC_064812.1:1661331-1710260 GCF_023721935.1 Panthera uncia | reverse complement strand
GGGGAGCACTCTGAGCGGGGCAGGGGAGCACTCTGAGCGGGGCAGGGGGTACTCTGAGTGGGGCAGGGAGCACTGTGATCAGGGCAGGGGAGCACTCTGAGTGGGGGAGGGAAGCATTCTGAGGGGGGCAGGGAGCATTCTGAGGGGGGCAGGGGGCACTCCAAGTGGGGCACAGAGTGCTGTAAGCAGTGCAGGGGAGCACTCTGAGTGGGGCAGGGGAGCAGTCTGAGCGGGGCACGGAGCGCTGTGAGCTGGGCAGGGGAGCACTCTGAGCAGGGCAGGGGAGCATTCTGAGTGGGGCAGGGGGCACTCCAAGGGGGGTAGGGAGCCCTGTGAGCAGGGCAGGGGAGCACTATGAGCGGGGCAGGGAGCACTGTGAGCACGACAGGAGAGCACTCTAAGTGGGGCAGGGAGCACTTCCAGCGGGGCAGGGGAGCACTGTGAGCAAGGCAGGGAGCACTTCCAGCGGGGCAGGGGGCATTCTGAGCGGGGCAGGGACGTGGCCTCTAATGGCATTTTACAAAATTCTCTGGCTACCACTTGGAGAAGAGCTGTGGGGGCCAGGCCAGGGCAGGGGTGGGGGTGCAGATCAGCGGGCCAAGCACGGTAGGTGAAACACATGGACCTGGCAGAGCAGAAGGGACGTCGAGGGAAGAGCGTAAAGCCGGGGCGCCTGGAGGGGCTGCGGGGCAGCGGTGTCGGCGGAGGGAACGGGGTTCGAGGCAGTGGAGGCTGGAGGTGCCAGTCGGATGCCGGTCGGATGCAGCGGGAGCCAAGGGGCCGGCGCAGGGAGCCCCGCGTTCTGCTGTCGGCTGGCCTTCCAGAGGCATGCTGGCTGGGAGAGCTGTCTGGGGCGGGGGGGGGGGGGGGGGGGGGGCCTGTGACCTGCCTGTGACACGGGGAGAGCCTCCTCTGGAATCGGGTGGGGGCGGGAGGTCTGTGAAGTGTAGGCAAAGGCTTCATCAGCAGGTGACTGTACCTACGCCAGCGAAGGCCCCGCCTCCAGCAAGAGGGGAGAAGCCCCTCACGGGACCGCCCAGGCCAGGGGTAGGGGCAGCAGGGGGGGGGGGGGGTGGGGAGTGCTGGGGGTGCAGAGGGAAGGCTCCACCCTGGCACCCCCACCCCCCAGCCTTCAGGGCCACAGAGCGCCCACGAGGCCGGGCCCTCACTCCGCTTTCTCCCGCCCTGGAACCCTCAGAACATGGACAAGGGGACCGTGCCATCGGTGACGCTCATCGTGGGCTGTGGCGTGTCGTCCCTCACCCTGCTCATGCTGATCATCATCTACGTCTCCGTGTGGAGGTGCTGCCTGAGCGTGGGCAGGGGCCGGGGTGGGGGGCCGGCCCCCGTGGGCCCCAGGAACCCTGCGGCCGGGGTCAAGTCTTGTCCCTTCTTCTTGGAGGGCGGCCACGGGGACAGGCTGGTCCAGAGCCCCCTTCCCAGTCGGCGGTACCGTCCCCTCTGTCGTCACCACCCCGCCCCTGTCTCCCCCTGCCCACCGCCATCACAGATGGACCGCACCCCAACCGCACCTCTGCCACCACCCTCCTCCCTCTGTCCCCCTCCCTCCCCGACAGTCCCCACGGGCTCCCTGAGGGCCGCTGCCTGGATGCCGGGTAGCACTGGAGAGGTGGGGCAGGTGTCGGTCGGGGATCGACCGGTCACCCTTTTCTCCTGCCCTCTGCTGTGCCCACGCTGCTGCACACAGAAGGTAGCCACGCGTCCTCCTGCCCTCGGAATGCCCCCCCCCCGGCAGATGCCAGCCAGCCTACTCCCCAGCCAAGCGCCCTGCCCTGGGACCCCGCAGCCCCCAAACTCTGTGTCCTGCCGCACGGGCGTGCGAGGTCTTCTCTGAGCCCGGGGTCAGGTCTCAGGGCAAGAGCCTCCACTGGCCTCTCTGCCCCTCACTCCCTTTGCCCGGGCCGCGGGGCCTCGTCACAGGACCCCTGGACTGCTCCCCCTGCCAGGCAGGGGGGGGGAAAGGCAGCAGTCCCTAGCCGTCCCCAGTCCTGGGATAAGGGACACGTATGCGCAGGCGCGGGCCACAGACGAGCATGAGTGTGTGTGGGCACGGGGGCGCCTGCGGGCAGCTCTCACCTCCCTGCCCCCAGAGCCCTGCTGTGAGCCCCACTGAGGTTTCGGACTGGGAGTATGAGTCAAGGTCACCCACCCCATAGCCCTGCAGCTGCCTCTTGGTGTCTGGCTCCATGGGCAGCAGAACTGATGTTGAACCCTGAGGCCAACAAGGAGAGATCAATGTGTCGTGTAGGCGGGGGAGGGTGGGCCTGTTTCCCCGTACCCCCCCCCCACCCTCCCCTAGGGCAGGAGCACTGAACCACCAAACCCCCGGCATCTAACCAGCACCCAGTGCTCCTCCCACTCAGCCCCTCCTCAGACCATCTGTCCCAATCCCCGTGGGCGTGCTTGGCCCACTGGGCCAGCCCCTCCCCTGAGGCCTTGGTTTCCAGAGACTTCTGGGAAAGGAGGCTTGGGACAGCTCCCGCCCTCCGTCCCTGCCTGCTGCAGTTCTGAGGGTTTTGCTGAAGGTTTTCAAAGCGCCTCCTTTCTGAGCTCTGCTGGCTGAGTCACTGCCCCTGTGAGCCACAGTCAGGACCCCAACCCCTTGGAAAGTGACCCCCCCCAAGGTCACACACCACATCAGACCGCATCATGGCCCCTGAGGGGCAGCCCTGTACCCTCTGCTCACCACCTGCCTGGATCTCAGCCCCCAAGGCCACTGGGAGGCTGGCTGCCCTGGAAAATGGGAGAAAAAGTGATGGGGGCTAATGCTTTCTGTATCCTGCCCCTTGAATCTCAGTCACCGTCCTGGGCAGCAGATCCCGTTCCCTCCACCAGTCTCACGGATGGAAAGACGGAGGCACAGAGGGGTTGGGCCACTTGCCCAGTGTTGCACAGCTGGAGTATAGCTAAGCCACTGCAGCCCCCGCTCGGAACCATTTTGTCTTCTGGCCTCGGAGTCGGGATCAAACGGGGTGGGAAGGGCTAGTGGGACAGGGGGAAAGCTAGGTTGAAAACCAGGAGCAGGCAGAGACTGAGAGCCCAGAAATGATCTGTGTCCAAGGGATCCGGTGACAGGGAGAAGGTCTGACGCAAAAAGGGGAAGCAACTCTAAGGATAAGCCGTCCCCAGCGGGAACGGTCAACTGCGCTCAGGGTCTCCCCACAACCCTCCCTGGCACCTGACTGCATGCTGGACTTTAGCGTGCAGTCGACAGGAAGGGTAGGGCGGTGGTGGTGACAGTGGCCGCAGCAAGGTCTGCAGGGAGGAGGCGGTGCCCTGGTCTTGGTACATCCACAGGACCCCAGTTCCTGTGAAGATGAGGCCCCGTGGGGCACTGACACACTGTCTCCCGTAGGTACATCCGCTCAGAGCGGTCTGTGATCCTCATCAACTTCTGCTTTTCCATCATCTCCTCCAACGCCCTCATCCTCATCGGGCAGACCCAGACCCGCAATAAGGTAGGTGACCTCTGCCCTACCGTGCACACCCCAGCGTGCCCAGGTGGGACGGGGTGACGGTGATGCCCCCCAAAAGGATCCCAAGGAAGCTCGGGGAGGAGAGCGTAGGGCCACACACAGTGCCCCGTTCTCCTCCGACTGCAGCTGTCATCTGGCCAGGACCCGATGTCTGGAGTCTCCAGCCGGACTGGCGCTCTGAGATGAGCCGGTTCAAGGACCCTGGCCCTGGCCCACCACTGGGGCCCAGACCGTCTGATCTTGTCTGTGCCATGTGGGCTTGAGGGTGATTTGTCCTCCCTGGGTGTCGGGTTCACCACCTGCTGAACAGGTGGACTGAACCCAGAGCCCTTGAGCGGGTTCCCGCCGGCGTTGGGTGTATCTCTGGGTAGTCGGGAAAGATGGAGGGAGAGGGGGCTCTGTCCCCGGCAGTTTGTGGCCCGGGTGACACAAGCACTCCTGGGGGGTGGGGGGGGGGCGGCTGGCCGATCAGCAGCCCTCCTACAGGCAGTGGACCGGGGGACCCCTCGGTGGCTTCGTGCCTGGGGATTTGACCTCATTGCTGCTGCAGACGCTGAGCTTCTGTCAGCCTCACTCGGGGCGGGCAGGGAACAGGTGAGTGGGCACCTGCCCGGCCTAACCTGCCCGCCTGCCCCGCCCAGGTGGTGTGCACTCTGGTGGCCGCTTTCCTCCACTTCTTCTTCCTGTCCTCCTTCTGCTGGGTGCTCACCGAGGCCTGGCAGTCCTACATGGCCGTGACCGGCCGCCTCCGGAACCGCCTCATCCGCAAGCGTTTCCTCTGCCTGGGCTGGGGTGAGCGGTGCCGGGGCAGGTGGGCGGTGGGGCTGCCCCTCCCTGGGCCTGCCCTGCTGCAGCCCCTCCCCCTCCCCCCTTGCCCTGCCCTCGTCCTCCTGGGCCTCCACAGGGTTGCCAGATAAAATGTGACACCGAGTTCATTTGAATTTCAGGTAACGACTGATTTTTAAAGTACATCCCATTCAATATTTGGGATGCGCTCGTACTAAACGTGTTTTCTTTTCGGAAAATTTTTTGACGCTTATTCATTTATTTTGAGAAAGAGAGTGTGCGTGCACATGACTGGGGCAGGGCAGAGAGAGGGGGGGTGGAGAGAGAGAATCCCAAGCAGGCTCCACGCTGTCGGCACAGAGCCTGATGCGGGGCTCGACCCCACGAACCGTGAGATCGTGACCTGAGCTGAAATCAAGAATCAGGTGCTTAACCAACTGAGTCCCTCGGTGCCCCCAAAATATTTCCTTCTTTATTTGAAATTCAAGTGTGATTCGGTGTCCTGTATGTCGTTTGCTGACCTGGCTGTCACGACCACGGTTCCATAGGCCCTCATCCCCGTCCACCTCCTGTCCCCTTCTCTTATGCTAGGTGTCACCCCCCCCGTTCAGGGGCTTCAGAGGCACATTGTGCCCCACCTCACCCCACCCGTGGGGCCGGAAGGAGGCAGAGGGTGGACGGGGCTCGGATGGTGGGGGGGACCGACTCCCTTTCTTTCTGGTCCTTCCCCAGGGCTCCCTGCGCTGGTCGTGGCCATTTCTGTGGGATTCACCAAGGCCAAAGGGTACAGCACCATGAACTAGTGAGTCGGGGCAGGGTGGGGATGGGGTGGAGGCCGCTCGGCTCCCCCAGACCCTCCCACTGCCCTAGAAGGTGACAGCTGGCTGGGTGCCCGTCTCACAGAGGAGAGACCTAAGGCTGGGAGAGGGTGGGGGCCCCGGGGCTGGAGGCTGGGCTCTTCGAGGGGCTGCTTCCCCTAATCAGCCAGCTCCTCCCGGACTGGGCAGCAGGATGGAGAAACATGAGGCTCAGGGCCACTGGAGCTTTGCGCCTCCTCCTTAGGTACCTCGGACAGCTCCGGTGGCCTGTTTTCCCCTCTGTACCCACGTATGCACCTCTGCATGACTGTGGTGACAGGGGTGGCGCATAGCTCCAGGGCAAGGCAGGTGGTAGGGGGCCTATTTTGCAGATGAAGTCAGGGAGGCCCTGAAGGGCCAGCTGGGCGAGGTCCAGGGGCCTTGAATGCCAAGCTAGGAAGCTTGGGGTTATCCTAAAAGCAGTGTGATGATTCCCAGGGTTGGGGTAGAGGAACCAAGGCCGGGAGCTGTGGCTACAGGCCACAGGGGAGGAACAGGGAGCCAGAGGCAAGGGGAGGGACTGATGCAGGCTGCATGGGCTTGGCTGTCTGTGGAGCCCCAGAGGAACAGGCCACGGCTGGGCCCTGAAGCAGTGCCCCACGTGGGCAGCAGGGACAGTGGACATGAAAACCCGTTTACCGGAAACCCCAGTAGCGTGAGTGCCGGGAGGTAAATATGGACACTGCCCCCAGCGCTGAGAGGGTCAGGGGTGGATCAGGGGAGGGTGAGGCCATTAAAGTGGGGGTTCTGAAGGATGAAGAGGAGTTTGTCTGACAGCATGGGGTGGAATGCTCAGGGCAGAGGCCACGGCGCAGAAGAATAGTGTCTTCGCTGGGCTCGGGGCTCCCGTGGGCCACCGTGGGTGGCGGGGCTGGCGACCATGTGTGCGATGAGGCAGGACCAGGCCAGATGTGTGAGCAGAGCACCAGGTGCCCCCAGCTGTGGGGCCTGGGCTGAGTGGGCAGGTGGAGGGCCAGACCAGGGGCCCGACCCAGAATGTTGGAATTCTGTCGGGAAGAAGGGTCTGTGTGTGAGGCTGGCGTGGGGCGGGGCGGGGTGGGGGGAGAGGATCTAGGAGGAGAGTGGGGGGCAGCCTGGGGCGGTCAGGGCACCCTTACCTGGCCAGCCCGGCTCTGTGCCGTGTGGGTCCGAGCGGCCGTGCCGCTGCCCTGCGCCCGCTTCTCCGTCTGTGAGCCGGGCCCGCCAGTGCCGCCCGGGGCCCCGAGGGCTGGGAAGCCAGCGTGAGTGCGCGGCGTGCACACAGGAGGGCTTGCTAAGCGCCCGGCTCCTTCTGCCGCTCCCCTGCGTCTCACCTGCCTTCCCGGGGGGCGGGGGCCGGGCCCACGCCTGGCCACTGACCAGCCCGTCTCCCTCCCCAGCTGCTGGCTCTCCCTGGAGGGGGGACTGCTGTATGCCTTCGTGGGACCGGCCGCCGCTGTCGTGCTGGTACTGAACCCTCCCCGCCGTCCCAGGTGGCCGTGGGCTGTATGCGTTGCCCTTTCTGGGTCGCCTTGATCACCAAGGGGTGGATGGCGTTCACGGTCCCCCTGCCCTGCCCTCGGGGTGCAGGAGTACAGAGGCTGGGCTGCACGAGTGGCCGTTTATTTCTGTGAGCACAGCATGTGTGATTATCGGGCACCGGCCGTGTACCTGCCAGGAGATCGGTGTGAGTTCACCGGGTGGGCGACTGGCCGAGTGGGGACAGTGGGCAGGTGGCTGACGGGGTAGCAGGGAGGGCCAGCTAGGCCTGGGTGAGGAGCAGAGGAGCCGGCAGAGCCTGAGGCTGGGGGGCCAGGGGCCTGTCCCTTGCTGCCACCAGCTGTCACCCTCTCGAGAAGGAGGTGCTTCCCTCGCCCCTACTTCCCACACTCCTTTGGGGACGGATGTGAAACCATGCCATGTGGCACACAGGGTTATTGTCCCCAAGTTAGGGCTGAGCAGGGGGAGCTGGGCACGGCTGGGGGCCTCCGCCCGCCCTGCCCGAGCCCAGCCCTCTCCACGCAGGGCCACACCGCCTTGGTGGGGGCACCTGGGCACAGGCCCGGGGGAGGCCCCGCGTGTGAGGGTGGAGGCGGTGGGCAGCGGGCCTAGCCTGAGGGTCCCGGCGCCTTTATTCCTTGAAGGGAGAGGGCTGCGTGCTGTGCATGTCAATGCCGCTCTTCAGAGGCCAGGCCGGCTCGCCGTTTTACAAACAGGCGACCCGGGACGGATGGGAGGCTCAGCTGGTGGAGGCAGGAGCCCCCATCCCCCACGCCCCCTCCCAGGGTGCGTCCGGAGGGCACGGCTGGACCCCAGCCCAGGGCCCCTTCAGTGACACGGGGACACACAGGTAGAGACAGCACAGAGCCCGCTACAGGCAGGGTGGTGGCGGCGGCTGTCCTGCCCCTTCTGCCCCTGGCCTTGTCAGAAAACGAGGTCACCCGGGAAACATGCCTCCAGCCCCGGTGCCGGAGCCCGGGAACTTTCCGTTCAGACGGGGATGAAAGGCAGGGCCTGGCCGCTGCTGTGTGTGGAGTCATGAGCGCTCAGATCGAGGGGCTGCGGGGCGTCGGGGCGCCCCATATCCAGATCCGAGCAGTCTGGGGCCAGTCCTCGCAGCTGTCAGGCAGCTGTGTGGGAGCCAAGGGGAGGGCCTTCAGGGGAGCACAGAAATGAGCTGGGAGCCTCCCCACCCAGGAGAAGGGACCCCTCCCCCCAAGGTCTCCAGGGTCGTGGCTGGGCCGACGGGTGCACCCTGGGGACAGCTTCTCTTTCGCGTAGGCGGTAGCTCACGCGACGATAACAGTAGGAAGCACTTCGTAGGGTGCGGGTGGCTGGCGGGAGGGGGTCAGGAAGGGTACCATGGCAGCGCAGGAGCAGTGTGGCCCCAGCACGGGGAGGATGTCCCCGAGACGGCCCTCCGGTTGGGCCCTAGCGAGGGTTGAGCTCCCTGTTGTGGGAGGAATCCAAGGAGCGGGGGGGGGGGGGGGGGGGGGGGGGGGGGGGGGGGCGGGGGGTACCCCCAAGCATGATGGCGGCTGGATCACACGAGGTCCCTTCTGTGGTCTGAGCAGGGCAGGCACCCTGTGTGTAGAGCCAGCCTGATCCCTGACCTGCGACCTCTGGACAGATGGCATCCCAGCTCGGCAAACGCTGCCCACCGCAGTGGGGACAGCAGATGGGCCTCCGGGCTGCCCAGTGCAGGCCAGCCCGGGGTCCAGCCTCTGGAGGGAGCCCCGCACGTCACCCTCTGAGCCCCAGCTGGGTCAGCCCGGCCCCTTCTCATGTCCACCCCTGCCGGCAGGGCTCCCAAATCCTTGGGGAGCAGGTCACGTGGGAGGGTCACGTGGGGGACTTGAACAGCAGCACCTCGCCCTGGGTGGAGCCCTGTGGTGGGAGAACCCCACCTGACGGCTGCTCCGGGGGGAGGTGGCCAGGCCGGCGGGGCTGGCGAGCCTGCTGGGTGGCGCTCTCTCCCCTGGAGCCCCGCCCCCACGCCCTGCTCCTCTCTGCAGGTGAACATGGTCATCGGGATCCTCGTGTTCAACAAGCTCGTGTCCAAAGACGGCATCACGGACAAGAAGCTGAAGGAGCGGGCAGGGTAGGGCTGGCCCCGGGCGCCTCACCCGCCTTGAGTCAAAGACCCAGAGCCCACCCGCTGCCCCCGGGCCCTAGAGCAGGTGGACCAAGGAGGCTAAGGGGCCTGTGCAAGGCTCACGGCCAGCCCCTGCCCTGCCCTGTGCCTCAGTTTCTCCGTCTAGTCCTCAGAAACAGTGAAGCCCCTTGTTTTTGGAGACCTTACCCCCGCGGGGACCACAGGGACGGTGGAAGGGTGCACCTGGCCCCCCGCTTCCCTACCCTGGGGTTGGGTGACCCCGAGCGAGGATACAACCTGCCCATCCTCATGGTGGCTTCAGCGACGGGAGGAGGGGACAGGTAGGATGCTCCTCCTACTTGGGGAGCCGGAGCCCAGAGGGCAGCGTCTGGCCACAGGGCACATGGCTCTGCAGGAGGCTGGTCCCGAGTGTGCCCTGGCCGCCCCCCAGGGGATGGGAGCCCTGAGGTCACGGATGGGGGCAGCTACTGGCTGAGACTGACCCCCTCACTCCATCCTGCCCCAGCCCTCTGAGCCCTCCGCACCTCACCTCTGCCTGCCGCTCTGCGCATCCCTCTGCCCTCGCCGGTGCCTACTCCCCTCCCTCCGTGCCAGTCGTCCGTCTCTGTCTCTGTCTCTGTCTCCCTCCTCCCCTTCCTGCTCCTCCTGCTAACCCTAGTGAACAGAAGCTTCAGGAAACCATTCTCTCTGGTCCTGGTTAGAAAGCCGCTAACGCTGCTTTAGGGGAAGTGGACGACGAGCCCGGAGTGCCCGTGGTGGCTGGGAGTCTGGGTCCCCCATTCCCTGGGCCTCATCCCCTGGAAGTGGGGATTGGCACGCCCCACCCCGCCCGCCCTCAGGACACACCGTCCCCCACGCGCATCCCTGGCCGGCCGAGGGCCGCACACCCGTCGGAGCACTGCAGCAATGGGTGCGCGGCGCTGACTCGGCTCCCGGCTTCTGCAGTCGCCCCTGGGCGGGCTCCCTCGTTCCGCTCCGTTCCCTGCAGCCAAGTGGGGCGAGTGGCGGGGAGAGCGGGTTTGAGCCGCGGGTTTGAGCCGCCAGAGCCCAGGGCGTCTGTCCGTGGGGCTACCTGCCTCCTGGGGCCCCTTCCTGGGCGTGCAGCCGGTGCCCTGGCGCAGACGCACTCCCGGCTGTGCCCGCACGGCTGCGCGGAGACCTCCCCCCCGCAGCAGGAGTCCTCCCCACGCTCACACACTCGTGTGCACACGCACGCGTACGCACGCACACCTGCGCACACACAGGGCCTGTGGGAGGGTGCCGCCCAGGTAGCTGACTGGTGGGGGTCCGGTGCAGCACGTGCTCCCCGGCTGGGGCAGCCGCCTGGGGTAGTGCACGGTCCGAGCAGATACGGGGGACCGGAGGGAAGTGGCCGTGGCCTCACTCCGGGAGTTCTTCGTGCGAACGTGGGCACATCGTTTCAACCTATGCTTAACACGGGCGTGTACGAGGACCGGCCCTGCCGTCCCCCAGGACCCTGTGTTATCTATCTCGTGGATCCCAAACCCTCTGACCCCAGGACCCAGTCTGCACCCACTTCCTGTGGCAACCCTCCTTCCCCTCGGAGCCATCCGGGCCCATCCCACACCCGACTCAGACCCAGTCCCCCCCCCCAGCCCCCCCCCCCCCCCCCGGTCCCCACCCCCCACTCAGACCTGGTGCCCTCCCCCCACCCTTAACCACCTCCCAGACCTGGTCCCCCCCACAACCCTTCAGAACCAGTCCCCCCGCCAGCCTCCCAACCCCAACCCTGGACTCAGCCCACCCCACCACCCGCCAGACCCGGTCCCCCCACACCCCCAGCCCCTCCCGGACTGGGCCCCCCCCCACCATTCCCCTCCAGGACCCGGTCCCCCACCACTAGCCAGCCCACTCCTGGGACCGGGTCCCCCCCCCCACCACCAGCCCATTTCTGGGATCCGGTTCCCCCTCCCCCTGACAAGCCAGCCCACTCCCGGGACCCGGGACCCGGTCCCCCGACCCCCAGCCCACTCCTGGGACCCTGGCCAGCCTAGGAAGGCTCAGGCAGGACTGCTCTGGTCCGTGTGCCTGCTTTGCCCCGCCCCGGTTCCGTGAAAACAGTGTCTGCTCTCGTCTCGGCCTTTGCATTTCACTTGCAGTCGGCCGCCCGGGGCCCCCCTTGGGCGCGCCCTCAAACGTGCCGAGTGGGGAGTCCCCTCTGCGGCCGACGCCGCCTCCGAAGCCGCCAGTAACGCCATGTTAGTGCCTCTCCTCGCCAGTGCCCCCCGCCCCCGGCTCTGCTCTCTGAGTCACATTTTGCTGTTTTAAGCTTTTTCTGTCACCTCTGCCATCCACTCTGGGGATCCTCCCCACCCGGCCCTTCGCCAGGCTCCCCTCCTCCGTGCGGCCAGGGACGGGATGGGGCCGGGTCAGCGTCAGAACACTGTGCACCGGCCTGCCATCGGCGTGTGGCTGTGCCGGGGTCTGGGTTGTGCGCTGCGTGTTGTAAGCGCACGTGTGCGTGAGTGGGTGGGTGCGGGGGGTGGGGGAATGTCCCGTGAGCGAGCACGGGGGAGTGTGCGGGGCACTCCTGGCCGTGGGGGGACCCGGGTTCAGGTCGGGACGGATCCGTTGAGGCAGAAACCAAGTTGGGAGGCCCAGGCAGGGACGAGGCTCCGGGAATACGCGCTGTTTGCTTCACACGCCAGTCTCTTCGGGGTGGAGGGTGCCATCCTGGGCCTGTCACAAGAGCCCTGGGGGACATTCCCTGCTAGGTCACGCAGCAGGTTCCGGTCAGTGGCCCGGCCCACCCTGAGCCAGGCTCACGCCCCTCCTCCGCATCAGGGGCATCTGACCTTCTGAAGGGTCAGACGGTAGCACTGCCCGCGGGCCTCCCCGCCAGCCCCTCTCCTGCCCACTGATCGCACCCGGGCCCGCATGGGCTCCTCCTCGCGGCCCCGGCAGAACTCGGGGCTGCGGGGATGCCACTAAGGCAGGTCCCCAAGCCCGGGCCATCTGCCAGCCACCTCGGGCTGTAGATGTCAGGGCTCTGGCCCGAGGGAAGATGGCTCACAGCAGGATGAGACTGCCCCTCTGCCCGCCCCAGGGGCTCTGCCCTGCCTTCCTGCTCCGAAGGTGGCCAGAGAGGGTCCGCTTTGGGAGGGAGGAGAGAGACGAGGGAGCCCTGCCGGCCACGGTGGAGACACAGAGGTTCAGAGCCGGGAAGGGAAAAGGACAGCCGGGCAGTGTGTGCACAGTCCTGCAGGGCCCACTTTTTCAGGTTGTGCCCCTCGTGCAGGCAGAGCACCCCTCGTGGGCACGGGCACCGCGGCTGGGGGCCTCAGCACCCGGGGGTGGAGGGGGGCCGGGGATCGGCAGGTCCCCCACCCTGGGAGGGGAGGGGAGGCGGGTCTGTGAGGTCTAGGTCTGAAGCCCACGCAGTGGTCAGGAGAGAAGCGTGGGGGCTTCGGGGTGATTCCTGGCTCGGGCTCGAGCCACTGGGCAGCTCGCCGGGGGGCTGTCCTGGAGAAGAAATGGGGCTGCGGCTGGGGCTGCCATGGGGACCTGGGTCCTGGAGCAGGGAGGGGGAGGAGGGGGAGGGGAAAGGAGGAGGAAGAAGACAGGGAGGGGACAGGCCTGTCCTCTGTGCAGGCCACCCAGACGGGTCTGGAGAGAGGAGGACGATGGCTCGGGCAGGGCCTGTGGCAGGCTCCCCACCGCAGGGCAGAGAGGGTGCACCTCTGGGGAGAGCTCCTGCCCCCGCCCGGTGAGCAAGGTCCAGCCCCGACCCCAGGTCCTCCCAGCCTCTCTCCCAACAGCCCCCGTGCCCCCAGCTGCTTCCTGGTGGCCCTGGCCCCTGCCTGATGGTCCTCGTGCCCCTCACCCCTGCGGCCCCTCCTCGTGCCCCTCACCCCTGCCTCCCCTCCTCGTGCCCCCTCACCCCTGCAGCCCCTCCTCGTGCCCCTCACCCCTGCCTCCCCTCCTCGTGCCCCCTCACCCCTGTCTCCCCTCCTCATGCCCCTCACTCCTGCGGCCCCTGCACTTCTCCTGCCCCACCTGCACCTGCCTCATCTTTTTGATGAGGGTGTCCTGTAAGGAGGGGAGCGGGTGGCCTGGACCCCAGCCCCCACCCCTGGTGGGAATGACCATGGCCCCAGAGGCTCCTTGGAGCTCCTGCAAGGCAGTCACCTGCCCATGGGGGCAGAGCCCCGGAAGTTGTAACAGTGGTGAGGGTGGGGTCGGGCACAATTCCCAGACACGGATTCGAGCCAGCCCCACTGCTGGTGCCCTCACGACAGGCCCCGAGGCTACGAAAGAGTGACTGCGCCGTTCGGAAGACGCGACAGGCTCAGAGCGGCCACAGCGTGGCCCATAGTGGTACCAGGAGGTGCCAGGCTGCAGAGGGCAGTGCCGCCGTGGGGGGCTCCTGGGGGCACCAGCGGAGCGGGGCCTGCCGAGACGATGAGGTGCCTGTGGGTCTCTGTTCTCGTCTCTGTCCCCACCCCCACCCCTGTGTGGCCCTGTCTGTCTGTCATCTCCTCCTGGAGTAGTTCTCTTGTTCTCTTTCTCTCTGTCCAGAGCTCAGAGGCCTGGCCAAACACCGCCCCCCAGTGGCCACCCTGTAGCCCCCCAGCTCCTGCCTCCAGTGCACCTCCCCTCCTGTGGCCTACTGGACAGTTAGGAACCCGGGTCTTCCAGAGAGTTCCTCTCTCACCACTGCCCAGCCCCCACCCCCGCAGACCACCCTCCCGAGTCTCTGGGAGCCCTTGGACTCCGGGCGGGTTGCCGGGCAGAACTCTGCTCCCCAGGAGGGCCCGGGCCTCCTCAAGGACCAGGACCGGAGCGGGTGGAGAGCCCCGGGAGAGGGGCGCCGAGCGGGACCCCCCAGGAACGCGCCCCCTGTCGGGAGGGCGGCCGGGGCAGCCCTGACGCGGCCCCCCGCTGCGCTGTCCGCAGGGCGTCGCTGTGGAGCTCCTGCGTGGTGCTGCCGCTGCTGGCGCTGACCTGGATGTCGGCCGTGCTCGCCGTCACCGACCGTCGCTCCGCCCTCTTCCAGATCCTGTTCGCCGTCTTCGACTCGCTGGAGGGCTTCGTCATAGTGATGGTGCACTGCATCCTGCGCCGAGAGGTGCGCGGCCTGCGGGAGGGGCGGGGGGCGCGGGGCGCGGCTTCGGGACCCCCGCTCGCTCCATAAGGCAGGGATGCGCGGCACAGCTGGGGCGGCCGAGGGCCGTCGTCTGCGTAAGGCCCCCTCCTGGAAGCGCCCCTGCGCCCCTCGCCGGCTCAGACCGGAGGGGTCCTGTCCTCCTGGGCTCGGTGGGACCAAGAGCCACCGGAAACGTCAGCAGCTTTCACGACGGCGGAGACCCCTGGCCCGGTGTCTCTGGGCCTCTCCAGAGGGAGCAGGAGGAGGCTTTCACCAAACTCTCCCAACGGCCACCTGCCCGGTGGCCACAGCTCCGGTGACGCGCTCTCGCGTCGGGAAGGCAGACACGCGGAGAACGTGCGTCCGGACGTGGGCGGAAGAGGTGCCCTCATGAGGCCAGAGGAAGCCAGGATGTCCACAGACGCTGAAGGGGCCGGAGCGGGTGGGCAGACACGCAGAATTACCTCCCCTTCCTAGAACCTCCTAGAAAGATGGCAAAGCGATTTTAAAGCGCAGATTGCAAAGAAAGCGGGAGAAGGGCTTCGCAGTGAAGCCTGGGAGTTCGGGGAGAAGGACGGGGGTCAGGAACTCAGCCCGCCTGAGGAAGCCGGGTCTACAGCCGGCGGTGGGGCGGGCCCGGCGCACTGAGCCCAGAGAGCTTCCAGAAGTGGCGCTGCAGGGGCCCTGGATGCCCAGGGAAGGTCTGCGGTGGATGACTGGTTGTCCGCTTAGGTAGCAGCCTGGACGCCCCCGCCCCGGGCTGGCAGCGCAGCCCCCACCCCACCTCCCCCACATGCAGCTCCACCGCCCCGGGTGGGGCTCTGGGGCCCTGGTCTGGGGGCACCCTGGGGTGCCCTGGCGAGACAGGGGTGCGTAAGCCTGTGTGCTGGCCCTTGGTCACCCTGACAGCTGGGGCCCCCAGCCTCAGACCGCCTGGGAGAGAGGTGAGCACCCCCCTCCAGGGGCTCCGACCACAGGGAAAGACCGGATGGCAAAGACCCGAAGCTTCTGATGTTGGAACAGCCCTGTTGGCCAGCCGCCGCCACAGTCTCCACCACACGTCCACGTCTGGCCGGTCCCGCGTGTCCACTCTGCAATCCTGAGGACCCGAGGGGAGCCTGTGCTGGACGAGTCTCAGATCCAGGCAGCCGCGGGCCCCAGAGACAGCCCAGGAAGAAGCCGTTCCACAGTCCAGAGGCGACGTCCTCGGAGAGAGCGCTCACGCCCCCAGCCTGGCAGCCACGCATGCCTGGCTCTGGCCTGACTGATCCGTGCTACCAATTCTCACTGCTAGTTACTCCATCTTCTATGGATGGGGTGGCCCAAGGCCAGCACAGGGGTGGTTGCCTCGGTGGGGTGTGAGCACATGTCACTGACCAGGCTCTAAGCTCATGCCCTTGGCGCTCAGCTGCCCGGCTTCTGTGAAACAAGAACAGCAGGCTACCAAAAAGGAACAGAAAGGGAGCTTGTGGGAATTCAAAGCATGAGAACAGAAGCGGAGAAGCTCAGTAACCGGATAAAACAGAGGCTGTGTCCTGCAAACAAGAGAAGGTGGAAACTGGAAAACAGAAGGCGCGTTCTGCAGGCCCACCTGACCCAAATAGGAGGTTCTCCAGGGACCCGGCACAGGCTGCCAGGGTGGAGAGCAGGGATGTCTGCCTCAGGGGCCTGCTCTGGGGGACAGTCAGGCACCCCTGAAGACGCATGATTTCCTAGGATGGTTGGACTTCCCCATAAGCTCTCTGTGACCTCCTGGGTCCCACCTGCAGGGCCCATGCTACAGGGACCCTGCCACCAGGGGAAAGTCGGGCCTCTGTGGGGAGGGCGTGGAACATTTGGCAGGTGGATGAGCAACGTGGTCGTCTGAGTCTCCTGAGGGCAGCAGAGGGGATGAGGCTGGCCGGATGGCCTTCCTGGAGGAGGGGCCATGAGGCTCTCTGGGAGAACATCTGCTCTCTGTGCCAACGGAGACATTGCTTTCCCATCTGCTGTCTCCTGGCCCGTGGCCTGCCTGCGCTGGGCGCACAGTAGGTGCTTAGAGATGTCTGCTAGGTGGCTCAGTGAGTCACAAGGATGGAAGGAAGGTGCACCTGCCAGGGGAGGCCCAGGCAGTGGCCCTGAGGCCGGCGAGACCCCAGCACCACCTCCGATCAGCCGTGGAGCGTCGGGCGCCCTGGGCTCAGCACCTGGAGTGAGTGGGGGCAGGTCCGCGGGTCTGTGCTGGGTCTGGGAGCCAGGAGCCCCAGCCTCAGCGCCCCCTCCTCCCAGAGCTGCCCACCCCACTCCAGATACCTCCTCCAGGAAGCCCTCTGTGCTTTCACTGTTCCCGTGCCTTCACTTACTCCCTTTGCGCATCATGGCCCCACAGCGTCCGCTCCCCGAGGGGGGCTCTGCTGGCTGCTGCCCCAGCCGCGGGTGAAGGTGCGGCCTTTGCTCCTCACGCTCACGGACCAGCACCTCCCTGCAGAAGCAGGTCTCCTCTAGCGCTCTGTGCCGGATGCCTGGGTGGCCTCTGGCCCAGAGCCGCCGTCCCCGCCCTTCTGAAGAGTCCATGGCCATAATGGGTGAGATCCCCTTCAGTGGAGCGTGCTGTTAGTGACGCAGCTTGGGACCCGCCGCCACCACAGACGCGCTGTCCCAGGGCCCTCGTGGAGCCCGGGCGGAGCGCCTCCAGGGCAGTGGGGGCAGCGGAGGCCGTGGTCACTCGGCACAGGGTGTGGACTCCAGGCCCCTCCTCAGCCTGACGGCCGGATCTCACGGACACACTCCGGCCCGGAGGGCTGCAGCGCGTCCTCAGCAGGCCTGGAACTCTCTGAGTTTGGAATTTCCATGCCCCAAAGGGCACGGAGAGAATCTCAGAGACGGGAAGGGAGGCGGGGCCCCGGCACGCAGGCCGCCCTCACGGAGGGGCCGCCCCGCGGTCCTCGCCCTTGCCTTCCCGCCACCCTGCCGGGCGAGCGGTCTAGGGCTGCCGCTGACCGCTCGGCTCTCTCTCGCCAGGTCCAGGACGCCGTGAAGTGTCGCGTGGTGGACCGCCAGGAGGAGGGCAACGGGGACTCGGGGGGCTCCTTCCAGAACGGCCATGCCCAGCTCATGGTAGGGCTCAGCGCGCGGTGCCCCCGGCGGTGTCTCCTCGCCCTGCTCGGAGCTGCTCTGGGCTCCAGCGGCCCCTGAGGAAGAGCTCCGAGCCCAGTCCAACACTGGGGAGACTGGGGCTCACCAAGGTGAAATCCCTGGTCCGGGGTCTGGGGACGGGCAAGGCCCAGATGATGCGTCTGGGCGAGGCTGCCACCGGCCCGTGCCCACCCCCGGTGCCACAGTGCCCTCGCCTCAGCTGCGGCGCCCCCATCTCTGCACCTCCCGTGCCCCCTTCGTTGTCCTCCGGCTCAGCCGGGGTGGGACGTGGCTCACTCAGCCTCCATCGGGCGGACCAGCCCTGGCCTGTCCACTCACCCTCCACCCTGCGTGGCCTTGTCCCCAGCCGGGTCCATGCAGGCCCTCCGGCATCACACGTGCCGTTCGGGTCCAGGTACTGCCCACCCCGCCTGCCCACCTCACGGGTGTCTGCTAAGACGTCACCTCCAGGGAGCCCTCCCTGACCCCCGCCCCCACCCGTGCCATCAGGCCTCCTGTTCAGGTCCTGGCAGCGCCCTGGGTGAATTCTCCACGCTGTCACTCGCCGCCTGCCGCCCGCTGGGTGCCCCCCGGTATGCAGTGAGCCTGGCAGCCGGGAGCTGCTCACTCAGTCCTCGGGGTGCCGAGCCTCCTCGTGGCGGCTGTGAGGCTCGCAGCGGGGACCTCAGCAGATGCCAGCGGCCAGCACCGGGAGGAGGCTTGTGCCCTCACGGTCGTGGGCAGGGGCCCCCGATACCGCTCCGGGCCCCACTTCTCCCCTCAGATTCTGTAGTCTTCCCACCGACCCGACCTCTGGTTTGCAGAGAAGGAGCCTCCAGGTTTGGGATTAGGACCCAGCCCTACGGCCCCTGGAGAAGGCCACGCCACAGCCTGGGGTGGCCCGAGCCGGGTTTCCCAGTCCACCGAGCTCCTGGGCTGGGGTGGGGCAGGTGCCGCAGCGGGGATCTCAGCCACCGCTCAGGGGACAGCTGGCCTCACCCTGGCACCGGACATCTGTGCCTGAACCCGTTCCACCTCTCTGGTCGGCTGGCCTCTGTTTCCTCATCCCCGGGGCTGTGGGGAGGACCACGCAGGTGACGGGGGCGGGCCCCCCACGCCCTGCACATCAGCAGGCGGCGGCCCCGGGGGCTCTGGCGTGACACCCTTTGCGTGCCCTGCCCCCGGAAGGGACATGAGGCCCTGGCAGAGGGGTCTTTGTGCTGGAGTCCCAGGGGCCGGGGGCCGGGGGAGACAGAGCCGGGGGGAACAGGAGCACGATTGAGCCGCAGTGGGACCGGCCTTCCCAGCTCATCCACAAACGCCCTGGCAGGCGCGCGCGCGCACGCACGCACGCGCGCGTGCACACGGAGTACGCAGGGGCGGGGCCGCCCGTCGGGGGTTCTCTGAGCACCGGAGCCCCCGGCCGTGAGCTGTAACCCTCCTGGCGCTCCGTGGCGGGCACGCGCGTGCGCACACGCACACCCCTCGAGGTGCGGCTCCCGCTCGGCCCGGGGCCTCACCCCGCCCCGCCTCTGTCTTGCAGACCGACTTCGAGAAGGACGTGGATCTGGCCTGTAGATCAGGTGAGCGCCTGCCAGGTGAGAGCGACAGGTGGCCCTCGCCCGGGCCACTTGCTTCTTTTTCTTTTCTCTGTGTGTGCGTCTGTCTGTCCATCCGTCTGCCCTCATCCCACCGCTGCCCGCCACAGCCCGTGCCGTGAGGCTGGGTCACATCCGCCCAGATGGAGGGGCCGCTGCCGGGAGGCCTGGTCTGTACAGGCAGACACGGGGCCTGGCCCGCCCCAACCTTGGCGGCACAGCCACTTCTGCGCCTCCCCACCCACTGCCCTGAGGCTGCAGCAGGCAGGGCCTGTGGGTCGAGGGCAGAAGAAACTGCCAGAAAGCTGTCCGGGAGCTTGGGCTCACCAGGCTGATGCGGTGCTGGCGGAATTCTTAGCACTGGAGCGAACCCCTGGGGCCCGCTGCCCTGGGCCTGGCCCTGTCCGCTCCCCGCCGAGCTCCTGAACAAGAAGCCCTGTGCCCCCCGCCCCCCACCACCTCCGACACTTCTGGTCTTCGGTCTCCGCTCTCTCTGTAGGGGCGGGGAGGCTGCACCAGCCTTGAGACACTGGAGCCACCCCGCTTCCACCTGTCACCCACCTCGTCACCCACCCCTGCCTGCGTCCCTCCAGGGCCCGCGTTCTGTGTTGTCCTCGCGTCTTCATCTTCCACCCAGCCATGGCGGAGGGTTGGCCGGGCCTTCTGGGGGGACATCAGTGGGAGCAGGAGGAAAGCAGGGCAGAGGAGCCAACCCTGGGCCCTAGAGTAATGCTGAGTTTCCTGGAAGCAAGGGGAAAAGGGGAATCGGCTGCCCAATGAAAGGAAACCGCTTTAACGTCGTCGTTCTGAGAGCCGGGCGTCCCGGCAGTGACAGGCAATGCCATTCAGAGCGGTGGAGAAGCATCCGGTCGCACTGCCTTGGTCTGTCAGATACTTTTGAGGAGCGTCTTCTCCAGAGATAGCCATGGGGGCGGGGGTCGAGACAGCCCCAGATTGGGAGTGTCAGCTGCGGCCCGGTGCCCCCCGGGAGAGCTTCCTGGAGGAGGTAACCTCTGGTTGGGCTGAGTGGGAACTGGACAGAATGGTCTTTCACTTCCCACCTTGGTCTCATGCAGTCTAGGCAGCCTCCCTGAGAGGTAACCCCAAGACTTGAGGGCTTTTGGAGGCTCGGGCCCAGCCCCCTTTGGGTGGTACTGGCCTCTGAGGCCCCCACTTCTTCCTCGTCGGTAAGATGGTGCAGCCTGGCCCTTGATCTCTCAGGCAGCTAGCGACCGGAGGCGTGGCGGAGGGCGGCGGGGGGGAGGGGGGCTGGTGTCACAAACACAGGGCGAGGTGGGCACACGGGCTGGGGGGCTGGGGGCCTAGAAGGAGTCTGGATTTGGGGCCGAGCACGCAGGGGACCCGCAGCCGGATTTCTGCAGGAGAGGTGCCCAGCTCTGTCCGGGCGACGGCCCGCTGTGAGGTGGACGGGGCGACCTCTGCAGGGGGGACCCCGGAGGGGCACAGGTTCGGCGGGCGAGACGGCAGGTCCCCTGTTGGTCGACCTGGAGCGGGGGACGGTTGCAGACATGGGTGCAGGGGGTCGGCGTCCGGAGGCCGGAGAAGAGAAGGGGCCGGGGAAGCTCTGCCAGAGAGGAGGGAGAGTACCGGGGACTGGCGAGTGACCGTCCGCTCGGAGGGCGGGTGCCGGTGGGGTGGCACAGGAAGCCGCTGACAGGAGCTGTGGGCGTTTGGGGGCTGGACGAGGGTGTGGCTGGGTGCCCGCCAGCCAGCAGGGAAAGCGCTCCTCGCTCACAGCGGGCTTCCCGTGGACGGGCCCCGAGTGGGCCTGGCCGCTTCGGGCTCTCCATGGGCCAGTGAGGCTGGATTGACGGGTAAGAGCAAGGCAGGTGGTGGGCAAGCTGGAGCCCGGGTCGGAGGTCGTGGTGGCCTGCCCGCACCCACTGCAGCTGAACAGAAGCGGGCGAGGCGTGCAGGGCCCCGCGCCGCAGGAGCGATGAGGAGTGCGTCCCTGAACTTGGGAGAAGTGCCGGCTGGCCCCAGGGCCGACGGGGGCCCGCTCGGCCGCTGGGAGGGGCTGTGTGTGGGTGGCGGCCATTTGTCCTCTTGTCCGCGGGGGCAGACAGGAGCACCCCGTGTTCCGGCCTGGCTTGAAGAGGCCGAGGACTCCCAGCCGCAGCAGCACCAAACACAAGTCAGGGGCGCGCCGGACCGAGACCGTCCGAGGCATCCCCGAGGCCGCGCTGACCCCCTCACCTGTCCCCACAGTGCTGAACAAGGACATCGCCGCCTGCCGCACGGCCACGATCACGGGCGCGCTCAAGCGGCCGTCGCTGCCCGAGGAGGAGAAGCCGAAGCTGGCCCACGCCAAGGCGGCCCCCGCCAACTTCAACAGCCTGCCGGCCAACGTGTCCAAACTGCACCTGCATGGCTCGCCCCGCTGCCCGGGCGGCCCCCTGCCCGACTTCCCCAACCACTCACTGACCCTCAAGAAGGACAGGGCGCCCAAGTCCTCCTTTGCCGGGGACGGGGACATCTTCAAGAAGCTGGACTCGGAGCTGAGCCGGGCCCAGGAGAAGGCCCTGGACACCAGCTACGTAATCCTGCCAACGGCCACAGCCACGCTGCGGCCCAAGCCCCAGGAGGAGCCCAAGCACAGCATCCACATCGATCAGATGCCCCAGACCCGCCTCATCCACCTCAACATGGCACCTGACACGGGCCTCCCCGCCCGCAGCCCACCCTCCCGCCAGCCCCCAGGGGGTGGGCCCCCGGAGGCACCCCCCGCCCAGCCCCCACCGCCCCCGCCCCCACCACCCCCGCCGCCCACCCTGGAGCCAGCGCCCCCCAGCCTGGGGGAGCCCGGGGAGCCCGCCGCCCACCCAGGGCCCAGCTCGGGGACCGGGACCAGGAACGAGAATGTCTCCACCTTGTCCGTGAGCTCCCTGGAGGTGAGGGCAGCCCAAGGGTCCCGGGGGGGGGGGTGGGGGTGGGGGGGCAGGGGTGCTGTGGGCGCTGCTGGTTTGGGCTGCAGCCGGCGTTAGGCAGGCCAGGCCTGGGAAGGCTGGAGGCCGGCATCCTGGCCTCACTCCTGCCAGAAGGGGTCCCCTGGCAAGAGTGGGGACAGGCCTACGCCGGAGAGCTGGTTCCTGGCAGGGCCTGCCCTCACCCTGTTCTCCGGCCACGCTGCCCCTGGCCCTGCTGGGCCCTGGCAACGGGGGGGCCGGTGGCCTGTGCCATTGCAACGGGGCCCACCCAGCTGGACTTGGGCTGGCTGCAGTCTAGCCCATTCCGTGGTCAGGCGGTCACGGCAGCAAGTCCCTCCTTAGGTCAGCCTGAAGCCTGGAAGTGACCACACTCAGCCTGTCCGGCATGGGGCTCAGAGTGCGTTGGGGGGGGGAGCGTTGCCTAGCACCCCCAGGGACCCCCGCCCTCCCCGGGCCACGCCCCCACCTCCTGGCTCACTGCCTCTGGTGAAGCAGCCCCAGGCCCCGGTTCTCTGTGGTCCCCCAGCCGTGCCACCCGCCCTGCGTCCAGTTCTCGTCTCCTCGTCACTGGCCAGTGCCGGAGGACAATCTAAGACGGTGAAGAAAGGCAGGGGCAGAGAATGTGGAGGCATTGCCCTGCTCTTCCGTCTGGCCTTGGTGTGCCCACAGTCTCCTCCAGGACCCCTGCCCTCTGCCTCACCCTTGTCCTCTGTCTCTCGAAGCGGGAGATGGCCCTGGGGACAGTCTGGGACAGAACGTGATGAAAAGCATCTGCAGGCTTACCCCCATTCTGGAGCTGCAATACCAGAGCCCCAGGCGGTCGTGTGACTGTCACTGCTGTCTGGGGCCTTGGGCTTCTATTCCCCTTGGCTCAGAGGGCGCCCCCTCTGCCCACCCTCTTCCCCCAGAGCCCTCGGGGTGGGCCCCCCCCCGCTGTCCCCGGGCAGGGGCGGGGCCTACAAGCGGCCTGGGCGCTGCCAACTATAGGGCAGTCAGAGGCATGTTCCCCAGCTTGGTGGAGAACCCGAGAGTAGCCATGGGGTGAGGGGGTCCCCAGTCTCCCCCCCGTCTCAGGCGAGGAGAGGCCTGGACTTGTGGTCTGGGAGGTTTGGGGCCACTGCTTGCAAATGCGCACAACCCCCTTCCCCCCACAGCGGCGGAAATCGCGGTATGCAGAACTGGACTTTGAGGTGGGTCCCACCTCCTGGTGTCCCCTTCCCCAAACACCCGGAGCCCCGGGAGCGGGGTGGGGGGGGGGGTGGGGACAGGCAGCTGGAGTCCAACCAGGGGCAGGGAGGGGCTGGGGGGGAGGAGCCCGGCCAGGCAGGGCGGCTCCTTTCCAGGCTCAGGATGCCCGGCCCCTCCCGCCCCGCAGAAAATCATGCACACCCGGAAGCGGCACCAGGACATGTTCCAGGACCTGAACCGGAAGCTGCAGCACGCGGAGAAGGACAAGGAGGTGCTGGGCCCAGAGAGCAAGGTCTGGGGGACGGGGCGGGGCCTTGGGGCTGCGGGCGGGGTGGTGGGGCGGGGCCCTGGGGCGGGGCCGGCAGAGGGAGAGCCCTTGGTTGAAGTCCCTACGCGCTCCTTCCCCTCGCTTCAACTTTTCCCGAAGACCGGCCCGACGCAGCCCTCGCCAGAGCCCCGCACACCGGCCTTCCCGGGGACCCACCCCACGCCCAGCCCCGTCCGGAGGGGTGCACGGGGCGGTGCACGGGGGGGGGGGGGGGGGGGGCTTTTGCCAAGGAAGGCAACGGCCGGGGGGGGGGGGCGGGGCGGGGGGCCCCCCGGGGGGGGGGGAAGCGCCCCCCCCCCGCGCGGCCCCGGGGGGGGGGGGGGGGGGCCTGCAGCCCGCCTCTCCGCCCGCTCAGGTCCCTTCCTCTCTGTTTGATTCCCGTGTGCGTTCTCTCCTCCCCGCCTCCGCTCCTGCCCCGTGGCCTCCCTCTCGGCCCCTGCCGCCCTCCCCGCCCGCCGGCCAGCAGCCGGAAAAGCAGCAGACACCGAACAAGCGGCCCTGGGAGAGCCTTCGGAAGGCCCACGGGACGCCCGCGTGGGTGAAGAAGGAGCTGGAGCCGCTGGCGCCCTCACCGCTGGAGCTGCGGAGCGTCGAGTGGGAGAAGTCGGGCGCCACGATCCCGCTGGTGGGCCAGGACATCATCGACCTCCAGACCGAGGTCTGAGCGGGTGGGCGGCGGCCACGCACCGGGCCCCGAGGAGGACATCCTGCTCCGCCCGCTCCCGCCGCAGGACGGGCACAGACACGCTCCCGGGCTGCGGGCCAGGCCCGCGCCCCGGCCTCAGGGCGCTCGGACGGCGGGCCGGGCGGAGGCCCGTGGCGCTGGGACCAGAGCCGGAGGGGACAGGAGGCCCCGGCGGCCCCGGGTGGGCACAGGGCTCCAGAGGCCGGAAGGTGCCTCAGACTCTGCCCTCCTCGAGCCCGGCGCCGGCGGGCGGGCGGGCGGGCGGCCGCGGACAGTGGCGGGGCGGGTGCGGCCAGCGTCCCCAGGACACCTGCCTGAGCTGCCGCGGCAGAGGACCAGCCTGCTTGGCCCAGCTGGCCTGGCACCATTTTTTAGACACCCCTACCCCTCGGGAAGCAGCCAGCCCCCCCCCCTCACCTTTCCAGGGCCCGGGGCCCCTCCCCAGACCCAGGTGGAGAGCCCTCTCTCCCACCTGTGCTGACCCCAGGGGCAGGACTAGAAGCCCACTCCGGGAAGAAGCAGGGGTGGGGAATCTATTTTTTCTCTCCTTTTCTTTTCTTCAATAAAAAGAATTAAAAACCCACATCCCCTCTGTGTGGGCCTTCTCTGTGCGGCACGAGCCCCGCGGCCGCCTTGGTCCCTCCATCCGGGTCAGAAGGGCGGGGCAGGCCTGGTGGGCACCTGGCCTCCACTCCCGCCTCCTACCCTGCCTGGGTGTCAGGAGCTCACCCTGTGTGGGCCTCGGTCCCCAGGCCAGCAGTCACGTGGTTCCCGGGGATGCCGTGAGGGAACCGAGGGGGACCCTCGGATGCTGGGCTCCCTTGCTCCCCTGCCCGCAGACTTTTAGACCCACGGGGCTTGGCGTGTGACTTCCCTGCGCCCTGAGTCATGGCTGGAGAGACAATCCAAGACAGCAAAGAAATGCAGAGGCAGAGGATGTGGAGGGGGAGGGGGAGGAGGAAGGGGGGGAGGGGGAGGAGGAAGGCCCCTCCCGCCTGGCCTTGGTGTGCCCACTGTCTCCTCCAGGACCCCTGCCCCCTGCATCACCTGTGTCCCCCAACCTTCCCCTTTGTCCTGGGGCAGGTGTGAGGAACAAATGTGGACACGCCCAGAGCCGCGCCCCCTTCTCCATCATGCCCCGCCCTCTGCCACCCCCAACCTAGGCCTGGGGCACACAGTTTGAGAAGCTTGTCTCTCCAGGAGAAATGCCAGGTCCTGCCTCTCCTCTGTATTTCCAGCAGGGGGCAGCCTGTGCCTCCACTGGGAGCCAGGCTGGCAGGTGCGAGGCTGGGAGGGGCGGTGAGCCAGGCTCCCCCCACCAGGCTGCGCTTCCCACCCTGGGGGCAGACCCCCAGACCCCGCTGGACCCCGGGAGGCGGCAGACAGTGACCACTGGCCCAAACAAGGGGTGTGCAAGTGGTCTGTTTGCGGGTCCCAGCGCCCCGGATTATGGCCCCCCAACCGCGTCATTCAAGATGAAAAAATGCCAACCCCCCCCCGAAAAGTGGGGGAGCTGCCTGGCACGGGTCTCACGGCACCCCACCCACCACTTGTCACGACCCCCTCGGATCACGGCCACAAGTGGCTGAGGAGGGAGAGGGACCGGTGGTGACCAGGCATGGCTGTGAGGGGCTGGGGAATGCGTGGCCACAAGCGCCCTGGCACGGGCCCGCACGTCCCCGGGAACCAGCCTCTCAGCCACGGTCTGGACACTTCAAAAAGCCAACTCTTGTGGGTGCGATGTGGCAGCCAAACCTCCCCCGGCTGAGGCTTAAGTTTTTTTCGAACACTGGGTGCGCCCAGGCTCTCCCGACACAGAGAAGCCTCCAACTCCGAGCGCATCTGGCCTGGGGCGGGGGGGGGGGGGGCAGTTCGGACGAGGGCGGCCACTGGCTGCCTTCTCATCCTTCCCCAGAAGGAAGCCGGAGCGCCCCCAGGAAGGGGGTCCTGGTGCAGAAAGCCCTGAGCCCCCCGCCACGCTCCTGGGGGACAGCGCACGGAGCACAGGGTTTACCACTGCCCTCGTGGTGTGACCCGGGCAGGGTCCGGCCGGTGACCTGCCCTCCCCTGTGCTGCTCGCTTGTGCAACAGAAAAGCTGGGAAAAACAGCAAACCAAGATGGACCCGAGCCACACGCTCCCTGCATGCGATGGCAGTAACCCGGGGGCTCAGGGTCAGCGGACCCAGGTCCCCCCGTCCCGGCTCCCTCCAGGAAGGCTGTGTCCTTCCAGGAGAAGCCCCGTTCCCTGTTCTGCCCCGGGCCCCACGTTCACGGCTGTTCCGTGCTGCATGGCCACCTGGCACGGTGACTGGTCGCAGAAATGGCTGTCCTCTCTCCAGGCCTCGGTGCAGGAAGCCCGCCGGGGAAGTTCCCCCCTGCCCCCCCCAGACTCATGGAAACCCCTGGGCCTTGCGTGGGTCTGCCTCCGTCACCTTCCGTGGGGGGCCTGCCGCAGCTCCTGCGCTCTTGCCTCAGGGACCGGGGAGGGGTCCGGGTGCCGGGACCCCAACTCTCCCAGCCCTCATCCCTGTGGGGAGGTCACCCAGTGGCAGCCGGGAGGCGCCCCGTGCTGTTCCCACTGCCAGAAGCCACTCCTTTCCAGAGGTGGTCGGGCCACCAGAGAGATGTTTTCTTCACTGTCCGGGCGCCTCTGTCCAAGTGCCATCCCGCCACGGGCGCTCAGAGAATGCCTCCGCTGCCCCCTTTTGCCTGCCACCGGCAGTGCATCGTGGCCTAGGGGAGGCGCCCAGGATGGCGGTGGTCACCCTCAGGGGCGGGAGCACGTGCGGCCAGAGCTCCTCTGGCGGTGCTGGCGGTGGCTCTGACGGTGGCGATGATCCGTGTGGCTGGTGGTGGTGCCGGGGTGGGGGTGGGGGGACGGGGGCATCTGGCAGATGGAGGGACAGAAGGGTAGGAAGGAGGCTGCCCGAGGACAAAGACCAGAGCCTGAGTCCCCCGGGGGGAAGGGGGGGAGGGCAAACTGGAGGCAGCCTCCTCCAGGCCACACACTCCTGACACCCAGGTCCTCCTCACCCGACGTCCTCCTGTCACCAAGGCCAGCAGGGCCGGGCCGAGCCCGGAGGGAAGGCCAAGCAGTCCCTGCTCGCCCAGTGGAGACGCCCTGCCCCTGGGCAGGGGGAGACCCTCCCTGGAAAAGCCTTCACAACCACCCCCGGGCCCAGCCCCCAGCTGGCCCCCACCAGCACCGAGCCCCCCACTATCTGGAAGGCCCTCTTCCAGGCCAGCCTCCCACTGCCGTGCCGGCCGCCGCGCAACACCCTCCGGCCCCTCCTGGCCTCAGCCAAGATGAAGGGCCCGCCTCCAGGCTCCCGTCACCTCCCCTGGCCCCGCACCCGACAAGGGCTTTTGCCTCCACAGAGGAGCAAATCCACGGTGGGCCTCATGCCCCGGGACTGTTCCAGAACCTTCCACCAGCGGGGAGTGCCCTTCCTGGGCCTGCTCCACCCACCCCCAGTTCCTCCTGGAGCCTCCAGGCTATGTCTGGGCAACACGGGACCTGTGTGGCTCCCCTGGGGTGACAAGGCAGCTGGTGTCCCACCTCAAAAGTCCAGAAACCGTCACCCACCCCTGGTGGCCATCCTACTGCCCTGAGAGGTTACCGGCAGCCCTTTCTGACAGATGTAAAATCTGGGGTCCCTTGCTACCGCCCCCCCAGACCCCGGCAGGTGTCTGGGCTCATCCTGAGGAGTGTCCGCCCCCTGGGGAGGATGCCGGGGCCCTGGACGGAAGGGCTGGCACACCGGTCAGGGCCGGGAGGGGTCACACGGGCCTCTGCCTGTGTCACTAGTGTGCCCACTACTGCCAGTGACCAAGGGAGTTCCCAGACCTCCTGTGGAGTGGGGGTCCCCACCTGGTGCACCTCTCCGCACGGGGGTGTCCCACGGTCCTGGCCAGGTCTGCTCAGAACGGTCCACAGAGGGGCCCAAAGGTGGGCCGGCTAGGGGCAGAAGGCCTTGACCTTGGACGAGCCCCGCCCCTCTGGGCCTCGGTTTCCCCTCTGGCACTGTGGCAGCAGGATCGGGTGACAGATCCCTTCCAAGGCCAGCAGTCTGTGGCCCTGTAACCTCTTGAGGTGGGGAGCAGCGGGCTCCCCCAGTACTTGTCTTAGGGCCTAAAAATAACCAGGAGGGGAAGGGTGTCTCTGAATAGCTCGGGAATGTGCCAGTCACTCCGGCGGAACCACCTCCAAATAAGGATCTGGCAGAGCCGGAAGCCCTGAGACAGTCACTGCTCACGTCAGCCTCCCAGCTGTGCTGCTCCAGAACTTTCCCTCCCACCGCAGCCAGCCCTCAGCCCGGGGCCCCAGGGGTCTCCCCCCAGAGCGGTCAGGGCACGGGGCAGGGGTCCTGGGGCCCCCTGTAGACCACAGCTCCTTGGACAAAGAGTACTGGGGTCTGAGCAGTCACAATCACGGAATCGAAGATTTGCTCATCCAGAAACTTCCCTTTACGTGCGTGGGATCTTAGGACAATCACATTCAGACCCCTCCCCCAAATCTCCGAAGACGGCAGTGCAGGGCCCCCTGAGGAAGGTAGGGTGGGCTGTCAGCCGGCTCTCCCCTTGGCGTCCCAGCCAGCGGGTACCCCGACTGGAGACGGTGGCGGGGGGCAGCCTAGAGCCCTGCTTGGGCCAGTTGCAGGGCGCAGGCGTCCCCAGCTGTCCCAGGAAGGCAGAGGAGGTGTTGCTGGACTCAATATGGCTCTCTGGGAACACCATATGGATCCTGCCCAGGAAGGGGAGTCGGGAGGAGGCAGGAGGCAGCACCCCCACCAGTGGCACCCCTCTCTCTCTCCATCACGGGGAGGCAGCGGTGGGTGCAGTGGCCTGGTTCCGGGACACTTCGGCTGCCTGTGACCTCAGGGAGCCTGTCCCCTCGCTGGTGTGCCTCCTTCACCAGCCTGTGCCCCACCTGTCCTCTCCTGTCCTTTCCAGGCTCAGGGTTCCCGGATCCTCAGAGGGGAGGCAGCTGACAGGCTCCAGCCCGGTCCCTCTAAAAGGGACTTAACCTTCCAGATGGATGGGGGGGGGGAGCGGCGAGGGGGGCCAAGACAGGAAAGAGGGGGGATGGAGTTGCGGTGGAGGAGAGGAGGGGACACGCCCCGGTGACGGTGCCCTGAGAGCCAGAGCAGGGACACCATCCCCCAAGGCTTCTGGCGGTGGGGAGGAGGGTGGGGAGCTAGGCTGAGCCTGGAGGTCATCGGGGTGGGAGGTGGGCACCCGGGGAGGCAGACAGACCCCAGGCTGGAGGCTGCAGACGGCTTGAGAGCCGGGCAGGGGCCTCTCTGCTGGGGAGGGACACTCTGCTCTCAGGCCCTACCCCTGGGGAATCCCAGGGGCCACAATGGACTCTGGCCTCCCCCGGGACACCAACAAGTCACTAGGGGGCAGGTGTGGCCAGGGTCACACGGCTGAGGCCTGCACCGCTGCCTGGGTCGCACTGGAAGCTCCCCCCGCCCCCCACCATCCTGCCCCCCGCAGTCTCTGCCCATGGCTGCCATGTCCTCTCCTGGCCTCACCTTGATGGAGCCACCCGCCCCCACCCCACCCGTGGCTCCCTGTCTCTCTAGAGCCACCGCGCGTCTTGCCTCAGGTTTTGGTGTGGGGGTCCGGTCCCCCCTCCCTCCGGCATGCACATGAGATCTTGTCCTCTGACAGCGGGGAGGGCCGCCGGGGAAGGAGCCCCCCCTGAACCACACTGGGGAGGGTGTGCAGACCACTTTCACCCACGCCCCGGGATATGGCAAGGTGTGTGTGTGGGGGGGTGGGCAGTGGAGTAAGCCAAGTGGGCAGGATAGGGAGAGGGGACGGTGGAGGCCAGGCCGAGGGCCAGGCTGAGGAGCGGAAGCATACCGCCAGGGCGGGGAGCCGCGGGGCTTGCAGGGGCGGCAGGAGAGGGGGCTCCTGCCGGAGCCTCACAGAGCAGGTGGACCTCAGGGAGGACCAGAGCATCACAGAACGACGCATCAAGCTGCTGGCATCGGGGAAGGGCAGACCCCCGTGGGGCAGGTGCTACTATTCCCATCCCCCCTCGCAGAAGAGCAACGGAGGCACAGAGAGGGTGAGCGCCTTGCCCGAGGCTGCAGAGGCGCGTCCGTGGTGAGCTCTGAAACCAGGCGCTCAGGCTACGGTCGCTGTGGGCTTAAGAGAGGTCACACTGGCCCCCTAGGTTTGTGAGAGCCGAGGATCGATCGTCAGGAAGAAAAGGAATCATTTCCGTTGCATAACTTAAAGCAAAGCAAGACGTGACGCCCATGTACTCGTTGCCGTGGCCTGGCCTACTTTAAAGCGCCTACCGGGCTGCACACCTGCCAGGCCCTGATGCTGTCTCGGGCAGGAGGGCGACGTGCCCTCCTCTCTGCACCCATCTACCCCTGCCTTCCCCGGGAACGCCGGGCAGAGACACCCGCCCCTCCCCCACCGTGAGACTCCCGCCCCGCCCCCTGTCCCTCCCTCCTTCCGGGGCCCCTTAAATCAGGGACTCCCCTCTCGCCACACGCCTCCACGGCTCCCCTAATTAGGCCTTCTCACTGCATTTAATTACACAACCATTCAGGCTTTCTACTTCTTGAGTCACTTCTAGGACGCCATATATTTTTAGAAATCCGTCCGTTTCAACTTAAGTCTCCAAATGTATTGGAATGAAATGGCTCCTAATAGTCTCATCGCCTTTTTTGGTTTCTAATGTGTCTGTAGCTGGGTCCCCTTTTCATCTGGCCTTTGTTTGAATCGTGCCTTCTCTTCTCTCTTGCGTGCCATCTTATCAGCTGTTGCAAAGAACAAATGTTTAGCTCTGTGGGCCTGCTGTATTCATTTTCTTTCATTAATTCCTGCTCTTATCTTTATCTCCTTTCTTCTCGGGTTTACTGTGAACAAAACTAATTCCTTAAGCTGGATGCTTATCACATCAAACTTTTAGCCTTCGATATGCATCTGATGTAAGCCTTTAGGCTACAAATTTCCCTCAAGGTGTTGCTTTGGCTCCACCTTTTTCCATTATCGTTGTGTTAATGGTTACTTTCTTTGATATTTCATGTGCTTTAAAGTCCTGAATCATGGAAATTTTTAAATCTGCTTTTTTGTGATTTCCATTTTAATTATAATGCTGTCATAGGAGCACAGGAGCTATGCTAGCTATAATGCCAGCATAGGAGCTAGTCCGTAGGAGACCTGCTTTGTCGCATAGCAGGTACCCATTAAAAAAAAAAAAAAATACTCCCGGTGTATTTTCTAACTGCTAAGCACACAATAGTTAATATGGTTGTAAAGTGCAAAGCCTGTGAGTCTCAGTGCTCGTCTTCCATGCAGCCAATGGTTTTCTTTCTCTGTGACCTGCCAATGTTAAAAAAGGTATGTTGAAAATCCCCACCAGGATAGAGTTTTTTGTAGTTCTACCAAAGTTTGCCTTGTTTATACGTCTAAACACAGTTTAGAACTGTCACATCTTCCCAGCAAATCAAATCTTTTATTCTTTTGAAGGGACCACCGCTCTACATAATAATGTTTTTATCCTTTGACTTACAGTCCCTTGTGTTGGATATTAATGTAAATACCCTATCTTTTGTTAAATAGTATTTAAAATCCAACCAGAGAATCTCTGTTTTTGAACTGGTTTTGGCACTTTAAAAATCCGCTTTCTTAAAAAAACAAAATCATCTTTCTTGGGGCGCCTGGGGGCTTAGTCGGTTGAGCAGCCGACTTTGGCTCAGGTCATGACCTTGCAGTTTGTGGGTTCGAGCCCCACGTCAGGCTCTGTGCTGACAGCTCGGAGCTTGGAGCCTGCTTCGGATTCTGTGTTTCCCCCTCTCGTCACCCCTCCCCTGCTCATGGTCTGTCTCTGTCTGTCTCTCTCTCACTCTCTCAAAACTAAGTAAACATTAAAAAAAATAAAAATCCTCTTTCTTGGCTATTGAAACAATTGCACTTTTTAAATACCTATTTTTAACCCACTTTTACCTTGTATTTGGTCCAGAAACCATAGATTCTTTCTACTCCTTTTCAGCTTACCTTTGACATTTTACCAGTTGTTTAACTTTATAAGGTCTGAAATGTATCAAAATAGTAAATCCTTTTCAAACAATACAAGGACCTCAGCACATTTTAATCATTCTCTTTGGACTTACGTGGTCTACTATTTTAGCTCTGTATTTTTGAAACTGCATAACCGAGATATTATTTTTAAAAAGTAGACAATATTTGGTTGTACTTACTTATGTGTTTCACGGTTACTTTGCTCACCACTCAGTTGGGCTCTGTGCCCAATTCCGATCTGTGGGTGTGCGTGTTGGCGGTGTTGGAGGGGGGAGGTCCCACCAACAAGCAACGCTCCACACACCAGCAGGTGTCCTACAATTCAACTCAACTCCGACACGACCCGCACGCGGCTGCAGCGCCCCCAGGCCGAGGGCTCCGTCCCACAAGGCCGCCCCCACTTGAGGCTCCAGCTGCGAGCCCAGCTTGTCGCCACTGCTTCTGACCAACCAGCCTACGCGGCAGGTCCCCACGACCCCCGCCACGGGTTTGGTTAACTTGTTAGAGCGGCTCCCGGAACTCAAACACTGTACTCATTCGATCACTGGTCCGTTGTACAAGGATGTAACTCAGAACAGTCGGACAGAAGTGGTGCGCAGGGCGAGGTGTGGGGAAGGGGCACAGCCATCCTCCCCGTGTCACCAGTGTTCACCGACCAGGACGCTTCCTGAACCCCTTCCTTGGGGGGCATTAATGGGGCTTCGTTACGTAGGCATGACCGATGAGCTCACTGGCTATTGGTGATCGATTCAACTGCCAGCCCTTCCCCTCTCCCCAGATGTCAGGGGTGAGACTGAAAATTCCAAACGTCTAATCCCACCGTGGGTCCCCCCCCCCCCCCCCCCCCCCCCGCCATCTTGAGGTGAGGCCCAAAGGTCGTCTCATTTACACAACAAAAGATACCTTTCAGGGGGTTTCTTCACTTATGAACCCCTGGGTTTTAGGAGCCGCCGTCTCAGAAAGGAGGCCCGAGACCTAATGATGCTTGTTACAAATCACAATGTTACGTCAAGTCCCCTTAAATTTCATGCCTTCCCTCTTGAGCATATTCTTCCAAAGTCCTTGCAGCCTGTCCATGGTAATGGTCTCTCTTTGCACAAGCAGAAGACTGAGCTGCCCCCACTCCGGGCCCACCGGCCCACTGCCCCTGCCGTGTGGTCACCACTGCCCCCTGCAGTCCCGGTCTTGGGTGTTTATTTATCCCTTTTCTCCCCATAACCCTCCCCAACCCATAAACAACTACTCTAGTTTAGTTAATGTGTCTATTTCCTTTGTAATTGCTCTCAGGAAAAAAAAAAAAGGAAAAAGGTTTTTTTAACTTTTGGAACTAATTTTAGGCATACAGAAGAGTTACGAAAATAGTACCGAGGCTCTGTATACCCCTCACAAGCTTCCTCTAACGTTAACGTCTTACAAAACCGTGAGACAGGGGCGCCTGGGTCGCTCTGCCGGTTGAGCGTCTGACTCTTGATCTCGGCTCAGGTCATGATCCCAGGGTCGTGGGACTGAGTCCTGCATCGGGCTCCGTGCTGACCATGGAGGCTGCTTGGGATTCTCCCTCTGCCCTGCCCCACCCCTGCCACCGTCTCGCACGCTGTCTAAAATAAAAATAAACTGTGAGACAGTTATCAAAGTGTACGGATTTTAAATTTATTTAAATTATATTATATACCTCATTCTGTTTTGACTTGTTTCCACTAAGCATTTTTTTAAAATTTTCGTTTAATGTTTATTCATTTCTGAGAGGCAGAGGGAAAGAGAGAGAGCATGAGCAAGGGAGGGGCAGAGAGAGAGAGGGAGACACAGAATCTGAAGCAGGCTCCAGGGTCCGAGCTGTCAGCACAGAACTCACAAACCTGTGAGATCATGATCTGAGTGGAAGTTGGACACTTAACCAACCGAGCCACCCGGGCACCCCCAACCACTAAGCACTTTTTAAAAAAAATTTTTTTAAAAGATCTGGGTTGCTATGTGTGTACTTGATCCGTTATTTTTCTTTTTTTTTCCTTTTTCTTCACATGATTTAATAAAAAAAATACTGCCCGACGTACACCCTAGATGAAGCTACATATAACGACACACTCCGTGCATGCTGACGCCGATGTGCCTGCCGGAACTTTCCATGCTTTACCCCCACTTTCCTGGGGCACACATTATGTACAGTTAAGCCCCACCCACCTCAAGTGCTTGAGGAGTGTGGGCAAACGCACACACGTGCAGAGCCAGCCCCGCGGTCAAGGGTGCGCCGGCTGCCGGGAGACACCCACACCCGCACGCGCAGGGGGACGGGGCGCCGGCTGCTCTCCTGCGGGGCTCGGGGCTGTGTCTCGTGGGCGGCCGTCCCCCGTCAGCCTGCGGGCTCCTATCCTTCCAGAGGAAGCCGTGGCAAAACACAAGTTGTTAAGAAGTCTAACATCCACTCTTCTCCCTTGTGGATCGTGCTTTCGGTGTTAAATCTACAAACTCACGGTCACACAACGACGCCATGCAGGTTTTCTCCTGTGGGACCTTCTAGAGGTTTTACAGATCTGTATTTTACGTTTCGCGCTCAGATCCACTGGAATTCACGTCTGTGACCGGCGTGTGGGCTCCGTCTGGATTCTCTTCTTTTTTCAACGTGGAGGTCCAATTATTCCAGCATACTTGTTGGAAAGACTATCATTTCCCCCACTGAATGGACTTTTTCTCTTTGCCAGACATCAGCTGGCTGTAATTGGGGGGGAGGGGAGGGGTCTATTCTGTTCCACTGACCACCGCGTGTCTTCTCGTGCCAAAACCACACTGCCTTGACATTTCATTCTTTTTCTGTCTCCTGTTTCTCTGTTGAGACGTTCTAATTTTCCATTTATTGTACGAGCTCTTTAGGGCTTGGTTAAGTCGTTGATTCAAGGTCTTTGATAATTTCAACACGTGTTATCTCTTAGTTGGTATCTATTGAATGCCTTTGCCCTTGCACTTGAGATATTCCTGTCCTGTCACATGGAAGCAATTTTGGATCGCATCCCGGACACTGTGGTATTTATTTGGTTGTGACGCCCGGTCCTACTTGAATTCTGAGAGGAATATTGATTTGGGGGAGGGGATGTTTTTGCAGGCAATCAGATAGGCTAGGTTCCTGCTGCCAGCCCCACTTTCCATGAGCTGTGGTCCTAAGACCAGGTGGGTTTTCACATCGTTCCCCAATCTCTTGAGACCTGCTTTGTTTGTGCACGGGGCAAGCCCGGGACCTGGGCAGGTCTGCCCTTTAGATCAGCTCTAAAAACCTCTATATGCTGTTTCTGGTTGGCCCAGAGCACGGTGAGCCCAGGGTACGCGCATGACTTCATGTGGTCGCTCCCCCAGACCCCTCCTCGTGGAACTTCCCAATACTTCTTGGCTCTCAGGGGGCCCCCACCCCCACTCTAGCCTTCTGGCTAGAGAGTTGGGACTTTAGCTCGCCCCTCAGCGGTGCACCTGCTCTAACTGGTTCTGTCTCCCCAGCCAAGACCACAGAAGGAGAGACACAAAAAAGCAACCCCCTCCCCGCAACCCCCTTGGGTTCAGGTGTCTGTACCGCCTCCTTTTCAGAGTTGCTGGGGACTGGGGCAGACACAGAAAGCAAACAGGAAAACAAGGGCACGGCCTCTCCTTTCCCTGTCACGTTAGGACCCCCCTCTTCCGGCTCCCTGCGCAGAACAGGGGGCCTTCTCTCGAAGCTCCTTCTGTCTACACCTGCTGCACACACCCAGGCTTGGGGCTGGCTGAGTGCAGTCCAGGAAGTACCAGGGGAAAAACAGGGAACATACCGCCAGCTCAGTGGTGCTCTGAGGTCTACACTCCACGTGCTGCTATTTACGAAGCCCTCAGAGAGCCCTCCGTGCACGGCGCCCGCGAGTTTCAGCCACGTTCACCAGAGGCCATGTGGAGCGTGCGGGCTCCCACCCTGCCGAGAACCGAACTTCCCACCGTTCCGTGGCTCCCCGTGGCCTACGTTCCCGGTACTTCATCTGTCCACTTTTCAAACTGTCGTCACAAGCACCACGATGGTGTATGTCCCCCCACAGGCCCCCTTTTGTATGAGGATTGCCCGACACGGGGCTCAAGCTCACAAACTGCGAGATCGTGACCTGAGCTGATGTCGGACGCTTAACTGGCTGAGCTCCCCAGGCACCCCGAGAATCGCTCTCCTTCGTCAATGCAGGTGTGGACTGCCGGCTTACCGGGTAGGTGCATTCTTAGCCCGGTGTGAGGCCGTCAGAATGTGCCAGGCCCCTCATAACCGCAAGTTCTCGCCAGCACCGGGCATCGGCCGACTCCCTAGCTGTTGTCACCCAAAAAGGCATAAAGTGAAGCATCATTTGTGGACCGTGCGCCTTCCCAAATCGTTAATGAGTTTCTGCACCTTTCCGAGTGGATGCCTGTTGGCTTTGGGGGCCCCTCCCATGTGACTCGCCTGCTCATACCTGGGACAAGTTTTCTGTGGGACTGCCTCCTCATCGACCGCTCTGCCTGCCCCAGATGTCGGCTCCCGCCGCCGCAGGTTTCTTCGTGCTGTCACCGGTGTCTGCTCTTTAGCTGCGCCGTCTGTCGCCGCACAGGCCCGGCTGCGGTGCCGCTGTGGGGAACGCCGCCCCAGCGTCGCAGTGACGGCCTTCTCTCTTTCTGCAGCTGTAGTTATCGGGTCTTTCGGGCTCGTGTTGGTGGAATCGCATACACCCGTTTTTGCCTTACGGTTTATTCTTCCGAAGCTTGTTTTTGAGGCCCTTCGTTGTCCATATTTTATTCTGTTAACTGCCAAGCCTGTCCTTGCACGTTTCACTCTGGAGCCGCCTCCTGCGTGGCGTTGGTCGGGGACCAGCTTACTTTTGGTCCACCCAGCGAAACGGTTACTCCCGACGTGACCACTGAAATAACCCACCCTTTCCCTATTGACTCGTTCTGCGGTCTTTCCCGGAAGCTGACTACGGTGCGTGTGAACACGAATCTGTCCACGAGATGTCTGCTGCTCTGTGGATCTGTTCTTCAGCCAAAACACACTCTTATTTTATTTTTTGCTCTTCCCGGTTCCTAAATTTACTGCCATGACTTTACAGGATGTCTTGCATTTGGTAAGAGCCTAGCAGCGGCGGCTTGTCTATCTCGAGGCCGAGCGTTTGGTGCTTACGTATTTATGACGGGTACAGCTCGTGTGCCCCCTCCCTTTACTGGTACCCACATCCGGTTTTGCCCATTAGAACAGTTTTTGCGTCTCGGACTCCATTTTGCCAGCTAACCACGCTGCTGACACAGCTCTCTGGTTCCTCTGCGCTCAGGACGTCTTGCTCAGTTCCGTGTCTCCCTGGCTCCTACAGGCTGACCTGGGCCGGGGAGCTGGCGACTCGTGCAGGCGGGCGCCTAGCGCATCCGGTCTTTCTGCACCTCACCTCCACGCTTGCAGCCCGGCCGTCCTGGGGTTACAGCTCCAGGCGGACGGTCACTGAGCCTTGTCCTCTGCCGCTGCCCCAGGCACCGCCGTCGGCCCCAGGGACTCTGCACCCGCGGGCGAGATCGCTTTCTTTAGTGTTCTGTGCGGTCTGTGTCCTGGGGTATCTCACTGCGCTTAGTAGGTGCTGCGCTTCCTACCACGGTGGACACAGGTCTCCCCTCAAATCTGGGGAATCGTTTTCCTGGGGAATCTGGGAATTCGTTTTCCATGCAGCCTCCAGTCATTAATTCACAGGGAGAACCTCTGGCCCCTGAGACTCTAATTCAGGGACTGCATTTTCCCTACCTCAGGTTCTGATTCTTTTCCAAATCTGCTTGGCTATTTTTGATAATTCTCTCTCTTTGGTCATCGTATGGTTGCCTTTTGTCCCTTTAAAAATTTCCTATGTGATCATTTTGCGAACCGCATTTGTTCATCGCGGTTCCTCGTCCTGGGAACATCTGCAGTCCCCAGGGGCCTGAAACCACAGGGCTTCCTGTCCTCGCTCACGGGCTGCTTTCCTCCCGTCTGCGACCTTCTGGCCGGAGCCCGAGCGGCTCCACTCAGGCGTCTGTGCGCTGAGCCCGGGAGGTGGAGCTCCGTCCTGCCAGGCAGCTTCCTGCTCACCGCTGCTTGGAACCGGTGGGCAACGCGGCCCCCCCCCCCCCCCCCCCCGCCACCCCTAGAGCCCAGGCTGCGCGCATCGGGCCCCCGCTCCCTCCTCCCTCACTTGGGGAGCCAGGCCCTGGCCCCACCCCGGAGCCCCCAGTCCTCAGTGTCTTTCCACCCACCATTCCCGTCATTGGCTGGCTTTCGGCTACTTCCATTTTTTTTGCTTTTTGTTTTTAAGCTTTTGGAGGTTTCCCTCACTGTTCTCGAGAGTCAGCAATCCATCCGAAAGTACATTTATTGTAATGTAGCCAACCAAGGTCTACTTGTATTTTCGCGGGAGGCCACTTTGGAACACCTAGTCTGCACGCCGCAGGCGTCGGAAACTTCTGCTCCGGCTCGTGTCCCCACGGCTGACCCCAAAGTGCTCTGGAGCAAGACACGGATTCCTTCCGCGGTCCCCACGCCCTCTCTGGAGGCACACTCTGCTCCAGGCCCTTGCGACGCCTCGCTGCCCGTCCTCTCCCCCACCCCTCCCCCCGCCAGCTGCCGTGTATCCTAAGTACTCTTTGCCGGGACACCCTCCTCAGGGGAACCACGACAAGCGGGGCTTCTCGTTCACAGCCAGCCTGCCTCTCCTCCCCAGACCCCAGCGCCCCCCCCCAGCTCAGACCGTCCCCCGCCCCAGGCCCTCCTCCAGGGGGCACACGCCCTGTGGTGCTCCCCGCCCGGCCTCCCCGCCCTGGCCACCTAGCGCCACCACCACGCGGCGCTCGGACGGCAGGAGCCGGGCCGTGTCCGGCTGCCGGGAAAGGCCACACTTCTCTCCCACCAAACACCGCCATGGGCTCCCCGGCTCTGGCACACGCAGACCCAGACCCGAAGGCATCTGCAGCTGCCCAGCCCGCCGCCCCGTGCCTGCGGCTGGCAGAGCGCAGGCCCCTGCCTTGGCTCACACGGCACCCTCTGCCGAGACGGGCTCCCACTCGGTGCCTTTCGCCCCTGACCGCTCCCTGGTCACGTCCTCCAGGCTGGCCTCCAGCTGGCCCTCTCCACAAAGCTCCCCTCACTTCCCTGGCTGGAGGCGGAGTCTCGGGGTGGTCCCTGGGCCCCCAGACAGCTGTTGGGGTGCATCTGCACTTCCCTCCGAGGGCCAGTGGCACCCTGGAAGGACGCGAGGGCCAGGGGCACCCCGGGAGGACGCGAGCTGTGTCCCAGGCATGGTCTTAACTCACTGGTTTGACTCACGTTTACCAGGCGATTACCACGTGCCCACATGCCATCCCCAGAACAGCCACAGTGGGCAAGGGGGCCGTCGGACACAACTGAAGGGCCCCTCGCCGCGGCCCGGAGCAGGAGGGAAGGCTTTGCCCTGCCCACTTGGGCTAGGGAGAGGGGGCGGGGCAGGCAGGGAGGCCAGCGAGACCAGGCACCAACAGGGCAGCACAGGAAGGTGGACACAGGGCCCCGAGGGTCTCGGGGCCACGCGTG
Source organism: Panthera uncia (assembly GCF_023721935.1). Lineage (NCBI taxonomy): Eukaryota > Metazoa > Chordata > Mammalia > Carnivora > Felidae > Panthera > Panthera uncia. The sequence goes on along the minus strand of NC_064812.1, from coordinate 1,670,964 downwards.
GTGCAGGAGGGGAGGCTGGGGGGGCTTGGACCACGGCAGGGCAGCGGGAAGATTCTAGATGCTGGGGATCGCCGGACCTGGGGAGGGCTGGGAGAGGTGTCAAGGCTGACCCCCAGGGCTCCGGGCCGAGTACCAGCAGAGCTGCTGAGGACCCCACATCCTGAGCGTCTGCGTCTGGAGGGGAGGCCACCCAGCCCTACTGAGGGGGGCGCAAGGCAGGGAGAGCCCAGGGAGGCCAAAGGGAACTCTGTCACATTTAATAGAGAACGTCAAACACACGCCGGGAACCAGCACGACATCGAGCCACGGTTCAGTGGGTCACGTACTGGGACAGCTCCCAGATGTCCTCCAGGAAGCTGCTGTAGAATCTGTGGCTCATGGAGTCCGGGTCCTGCTTCAGGATCTCCAAGTCTGCACAGAGACCCCCTGGGTCTGACACACGGCCCCCCCCCCCCCCCCGGGGCAGGGGGGGGCGGGGGGCAGTCTGCTGCGGGAGCTGAAGGAGGAGGGTCCAGGGGGAGGTGCACAGCCGTCCCGGGAGCCCCGTGGGGTGTATGTGGGGAGGGGGGCACAGCCCTGTCCTGGAACCGAGTCTCAAGGAGGAGACGATGCCCTGTTCTGGGGACAGGCCGGCTAAGGGGCCTTCTGAAGAGCTGGGGAACAAAGAGGCCGCTGTGCTGGGCCAGGGCTCACGTTTCCTGAGGGTCCTCACGTCGGCCTTCCTCAGACAGATGCAGAGGTCGGGAAAGTAGTCCTGCAGCATTCCCCCTGCACCAGGGACGGAGGGCGGTGGGCCCGGGCGCCTCCCTGGCCCCTGGGGGAGGCCAGCTTGGCCCCGACAGGAGACCGGCCCACCGACCCCCGGACACGGGAGCCCGGCCCTCCCGGGGGCAGCTCTGGGCTCTGAGTGGTGGGGGCTGGGTGGGCACGGTGGGCGGAGCACAAGGCCAGGGGCCAGCACCCACCGATGAACTTCATGGCCGCCTGCTTCAGGTTCCTGTTGGGGCTGCTCAGGTAAGTCAACGCCTGCATGAGAAACTGGTGGTAGTTGCCAAGGTTGCTCTCCACCTGGGGAGGGGGAAGAGACGGGCCCCCCGGCTCCCTGTAACGCCGCTCCGCCCGAGGCCCCCGGCCAGCCCTGCAGTCCCAAGACCCATGACGCCCCCCCATCCCACCTCGCGCTGGGGCCTGTGTCAAGGCACCTGGGACCCTGCACTCTGTCACCTCTCCCCGGCACGTCCTCCGGGAGGCCTCCCCGGCCCCTCCCACCCCCCACCCTCCCCAGCTTCAGCAACAGACCCAGGGCCAGTCAGAGCCAAGAGGAGGCAGGGAGGTCTGCTGGGCTCTTCTGCACCAGGACTGGAGCCCAGCCTCTCTTGCCGCCCTCGCTCGCTCCCCTGGGCTTGTGCTGTGGACACGCGGGGTGTGCGGCTGCTCTAGGAGGGGACAGCGGGCTCAGGACGGGACGGCCCCTGGACCGAGGATAAGACCAATCTAAGGACGTGGGGCAGGGGACGGACGCAGCCCGGGCTGCTCGTCTCCACTGCTGGCCCAAGCTGCTTTGTGGCAGCACCCTCTGGGCCTTTGCAGGATTATAAACCGGTTTATTTTACCGTCTAAGCCTGCTGGAACCGGCTTTTCTGCCACCTGCATGACAAGAACGCCGGCCCCCTCGCCTCAGCCCCCAGGCCACTCTGGTGCCCCCACTTCCCGCAGGGACCCTTGGCCACTGTGGCGCCAGGCCGTGCTCCCCCGAGGGGCGCCCGCTTCAGGTCACCCCTGCCCGGCCTGGCCGTCCTCTCTCTGGCTGCGCCCTGGCCGGGCTGACCCTCGGAGCTGCGTTTCCGCCCACACCAGCTTCCCTCCACAAACGTCAGACCAACACTGCAGGTGGGAGGTCCAGGTTCAGGCACCGGGCGGCCTGAGGTCCCAGCCCCTCACCCCCGCCATCCCCAACCACCGTGATCGCCTGTGCCTTCTTGTCGCAAACCCACATTCTGGGGTTTTGGCCGTCAGCTCGTGACCTTAAAAAGACAACCGCCTTCCTGCTCTGTGCCCGTTCTGGGACCACCTCCAGAGCTCCGAGCCCCCTGAGACGCACTCTGGGCTCTCACACCCTTTTCCACTCAGACACCAGGACTTCCTGGAGGAGGCTGATCCCTGGAGAGAACAGGCACTAGGAAGGGCCTGGAACATTCTAATGCTGTCAGAAACAAGGATGCCTATGGACAGAGAGTCCAGGGACAGAGCTCACAGGAAACAGGATTCAAGTTCAAGACAGGCCAGGTGTGACAGTCTGAACAATAAAAGCAATGACACCAGCAGCGGTAACGGTGCCTCCCTGGAAGGAGCAGGGTCCTTCGTGAGCTGAGGGACCGGCTCTCCCAAAAAAGATATGTTGATTCCTAACGCCCCAGACCTCAGGATGGGACAACACTCAGAGATGGGGCCTCTGGAGGCAATGCGGTGAAATGGGGTCCCCCAGTGGCCCTGACGTGTTACAGGTGATGCCTTAGGAGGGGAGGCGCCAGCGTGCAGAGAGAGCACCTCGGGCGCAGTGACACTCGAAGCCAGGGCAGCGCGGGGCCCGGGAGAGGGGCCTGGGAGGGGCCGTGGCCTGGCCAGCACCGTGCCACAGGCCGCTGGCTTGCAGAGCCAGGAGACAGCAACGTCTGTGGTTGAGGCTCGCGGAACCGTGGCACGGGGGCCTTGGGGGACCCAGCAGGCCATCAACTCGCGGCACTACTCCAGAGGCACGAGTCAGCAAAAAGAAAACAGGAAGGAGGTTTCTGTAAAAGAAAGGAAACTATAATAGATTTAACTTCGGTGTTGAAAAGCGAGGGAGCACTTAAATACCGGCGTTTTGTTTCTTTTCTCTGCGATTGCTGAAAAGAAGGCCTGGCCGTGAGCCTGGGCCCATACGGGGAATCAGGACGGAGGGAAGGCAGAGCTATGAGCACATCACGTGGCCCACGTGGCCCAGGGGGCCTGGGGCTCAAGGCGACCGGTGGCCGAGGTCAGCCGGGGGGGGGGTGGGGGGGGGCAGGGCTCAATGGCACACCCCACAATGGGGCACGAAGACGTCCCCGGGGAGGGCTGGGAGCATCGGGACTGGAGAAGCCCTAATCCACACGTCTCAACTCTTAGAAAATTCCAGAAGAAGGGGCTCCTAGCAAAGCTGACGGACTGGAAGTATCGGGATGACGGGAAGGAGCGCCAGCCGTGAGCGACTGCACGTGAGGCTTCCGGGAACCAAGCTGCCACGTGGAAAGGAAACCATACGGGGCAGCGAGCGGCCCAAAGGCAGCAGGCCGGGGCAGAGGACAGTCACTGCGGGAGGAGCCCCTGCCACCAGCAAGCCCAGCCGCGCTGCCCGACTAGGGCGTCCTGAGCCCCTGCCAGCCGAGGCGGCAACTGCTTCCTAAAACTCCAACTCCTGGAAGGTGGGAAAATGGGAAAAATGTGCAAAGCCAGGAAAGTCCACGTGAGAAGAGCGGGAGGGGGGCCCAGAACGGAAGGCGGGGAGGACGCACGTGCCCACGGTCTCCGGGCTCCCCCGGCGCCTGAGCCGTCCCCGGGACCCCTGTCACAGCGGGGCTGCTAGTGGGGGCTCGGAGCCATTTCAATGGGTCTGAAACCCACAGAAAAATAAATGTTTGAGGGAAACGTACTTGGTTAAACCTGTGAGTGTAACTCAATAACGTTGACGGTCTCATACTCTAACAGACGGAGTGTTTAAGAAATTGGTAAAATCAGGGGAACCCGGGTGGCCCGGTCGGTGAAACGTCTGACTTCAGCTCAGGTAATGATCCCACCGTTCTTGAGTTCGAGCCCCGCGTCGGGCTCTGTGCTGACAGCCGGGAGCCGGGAGCCGGGAGCCTGCTTCCGATTCTGTCTCCCTGTCTCTCTGCCCCTCCCCTGATCGCACTCTCTCTCTCCCAAAATTAAGTAAACGTTAAAAAAAATAAAGTGGTCAGATCGGTCAACTAGGTACTGAGACACCGGTGGCAAGCACGGACCTCTCGACGCGCTCTCCTCAGCAACCAGCTAAACACAAGTCCCCAAGGGCAAAAGCGGGCAGGACAAGACCGGAACCACAAGCACGTGACAGGTGGCCTCGCTGTCCCTGCACACGGGCTGAGGTGGGCATCGAGTCCGGGCGCCCGAGATGTCTCCGTGGAAGGAAAGACCAACCTCACGCCCAGGATGCCAGAGGCAGGGGGGGACCTGACATCGCCCACGCACCTCGGGAACCAGACCAGAAGGACCCCAAGGGAAGGCACAGGGACACCAAAAGGGAGTCTCTCCCTCCCCCACCCCGGGCCTGATTTAGGAGCAAGAGAAAAGACGAGTTCCTTGAAAAGCCTCAGCCACGGCCTGGAGCCGCACGAGGCCCTGGGGCCGGACTCGGGCCGCCCGCACCCACGACACCTCAGAGACGGGATGTCACTGTAACATCCGCCCTGCGGCGCCACAAAGGTCTCTGACAGACGTACACAGAGAGAGACCCGCAACCCAAAATGACAAGAGCAGGAAGCCCAGCCCGGGCCACACACCCCAGGCGGAGGCCCTGGCGCCCACTGGAGCGTTCTCTCCCCTCCCAGCTCCAAATTCACCCCTGCTGTGCACTCTGTAAAAGCGGACCTGGCGGTTAAGCGTCCGACTTCAGCCAGGTCACGATCTCGCAGTCTGTGAGTTCGAGCCCCGCGTCAGGCTCTGGGCTGATGGCTCGGAGCCTGGAGCCTGTTTCCGATTCTGTGTCTCCTTCTCTCTCTGCCCCTCCCCCGTTCATGCTCTGTCTCTCTCTGTCCCAAAAAAAAAAAAAAAAAAAAAAACGTTGAAAAAAAAAAAGCGGACCTGGGCCCCAGTGTCACCCTCGCCAGCTGGCGCGAGGGCACGGGGGCAGCGTGGGGACACAGGAGGGGCTCCCGCCCTCGATCCCACGGGCACCCCCGGGACTCCTCCCCCACCCCCCGGGCCGTTTCACAGCCGGTCTCCCGTGACCCCCTCCCCGTGTGGCACCTGTCCCGGCATCTCGGCGGGCTCGGCTCTGTGCCACACCAGCTTCTCTGCCACGCAGGGGCGTAGCCATGCCCTCGGCTCTGGGGATGGGGGTCCTCCTGGCCTGGGGCAGGGGCTCTCCTCCACTACGCTGGGACATGCGACATCACGTACTCCCGTCCACGCGCCGTCCCTGCGGTCCCGCGGCCTTCAGAGTTGGCTCCCCCGCAAACCGGCCAGCCCCCCGCAGCCCCCAGGCCCTGCAGCGGTTGGTTAACCACCCCTCACGTTAACCTCCCCTGCTCAAATCGCTGTGACGTCTGTCTCCTGAACGCATCCTAGGGACACAGATGCTGAGCCCCGATCACAGCCACGAGGGTCAAGTGCGGCAGCCCCGCGGGCGCCCGCGGCCTGTGCCTCGGGTGACGCGTCACCGTCATCAACCACGAGGGACAGCCTAGTGCCCAGAAGCGCTGCACGCAGTTTCCCGCGGGCAGGGAGCTGGGCATTGCAGCTGGTGGAAGGTCACAGCCACACCGCGCCCCTCCGGGCACCAGTGAGGCTCCAGGGCGGGGAGGGGCTTCTCCTCAGACCCGAGCACAGACCGTGGGAAAGTAACACGTCCGGCCAGGAAACTTCCGCACCAGCAGAGACACAGTAAGCAAAGTGCAAGAAGTCACAGACTGGGCAACAGCAATTACGGTACAAACAACTGGCCAAGGACCCACGCCTGGAGCCTGCGGAGAATTCCTCGTTCGCACAAAAAACACCACTGGCACGCGGCGGGCGAAGCGCTCGGCACGGAGGCCCCGCCGGCTCCCCAGCAAGGTGGCGCCTACCGAAGTCACTGCCCTCCGGACCCTGAGAAGCCCCGCTCCCTTTCTCCGGGCACCTTCATCCCCAGACCGTAGCCTTCCCTGCTTCTCAGGAAACGACTGCCGTCTCCCAGCCGCGGCGGGGACCCCCAAGCCCCGCCCCCCCCCAAGCCCCGCCCACCTCGACCAGATCAGTGTGGCCCGGGGCGCCAGCCTGCCTGCCACCAGCTGGAGAAAAGCCCGGGATGGGGACCGCGGTCCCTGAGCGCTGGGGAGGGGTCCCAGCCGGGCTCTGAGGGTCTGGACTCAGAAATAAACGGACCACCAGAAATCAGAGCTGTGGTTTCTTGCTCACCCGCCCCACGCACACGCGTCTCCTCACACGAATCCTCAGCAAGGCGTGTGGGCCCAAGAACGTCCGTGGGGTCCCGGTGTGGCCACTCCCGGGTTCCCAGAGCTACGGGGCCCTCCCCATGTCTGCACTGGGACATCAGTGGGCGCTACGCTCCCCAAAGGCCCCTCCGCAGCGGCCATGGGAACTGCCTCCAGGTAGGGCTTCCCCGTCCAGGTGGGGTGGTCCCCACGTGGCCCTGGAGGCCCCCAGCTCGGTTACTGACAGAGGGGGCCCACTGAGGGAGGCTGAAGGGGCCAGCCCAGCACGGAGCGGGCCTCTAACCAACACCCGCAGGACCGAGTCAGATGCCACCCAAGAGGGTTCCTATATCAAGCCCGTCCCCCTCTGGGTGCTGGGGGTGAGGACCCTCACTACGCACGGCCCCCGTCCACCTCCCCGGCCTCCCTGCCCCTCATCCGGGAGGGTGCTGACACCTTACCGTGTAGATGAAAACGTCGTTCTCGGCGCTGAGGCCACGACCCCATGCCAGCTTCCCAAACAGCTCCTTCCGGAACTCCCATTTCAGCAGGATGGCACACCGCAGGAAGGTCAGCTTTGTTTTCTGTGGGCGCCACGCAAAGACAGACGGGTCACCTCCCTCCGCATCCACACCCTCCCGGGCAGAGACCGCAGGACAAGTGGCCCGGAGGCACCGAGGGCCCCGGCCCGGCAAGGACGCCGCTCACAGCCGCGCCAGGGCCGTGTAGCCTGCTCACACCCCGGAGGGGGCACAGGGTGCCCCGCCGTAGTGTCTTCACCCCCCAAGCCCCGTGGGTGCCGTGCTCTAATTCACACAAAAACTCGAGAGGCCAGTGGTCACCCTGGCCACCCAGGCTTCCTTCCTGATGAGGGAGTCTCTCAAGGGCCGGGGGACAGGCACCCAGGGGAGGAAGGCCGGTCCCTCACTCACCAGTACCCAACAGCCCCGCCTCTAGTCTCAGAACTCCTTTAAAGGGTCCCTGTACCACCCACAATGAGCGGAAATCACCCCCAGGACCTCAGGCTGTGACTGTCCAGAGACACGGTCTCAACAGAGGTGAGGTAATCAGGTCCCTGGGTGGCCCTAGGGCAAGCTGTCTGGTGTCCTTACCAGGAGGGGAATCTGGACACGCAGACAGGGGGACGACCACGTGAGGACACGGGGAGAAGACGCCATCCATGTGCCCAGGAGAAAGGCCGGAGGGGACCAGCCTGCCACACCCTCGACCCAGCCGCCCTGTCCGCGGCACTTGGTGGCGGTGACCTGAGCCGAGACGGGCCGGTCCCCGAGCTGACCTCTCCCTCCCTTGCTGAGTTGAGGGGGGATCGGCCCACCTGGTTTTCACTCCAAAGCCCTCAACCTCCTCCTGAGTCGACCACGCCTCTGTCCCCAGGAGACTGTGCTCCGGAGGGGGGGAGCACCTGTTTTTCAGCATCTAGGACGAGACCCTGATCACAGGAGGACCCTCTGACCCAACCCCAGGCCCAGGCCTGCCCTCAACTTCCTGTGTTCCCATTAGCTCACAGAATGCACCACCCCCCTCACTCAGAGGCCCCTGGCCTCTGGGCCACTTATCCTAAGACTACAGCTTGTGAGACTGAGTAGGCCGGCCTCCCCCAGGCAGCCTCTCCTGGTTTCTTTGACACTCTCCTCTGAACTTCCAGCTGCACCCCTCTAGCCCCCCCCCCCACCTGGCGACACCCCTGCCTTCTACTGGTCTCCCATCCACCCTTCCGTTCACCCCTTCATTTAGCTGCACATTCACTCAGCAGCTGCCCTGTGCCAGGCTCCGGGCTGCTGGCTGGCTGTGCAGACCCAGACCTGATGCGGACCCTCTCCCAGGCTTGAGGGGTTCCCAGCCCATCACACCACCAGTGATGGGTCCGGAGGGCTCCTGGGTCTGGTGGGTCTGGGGCAGGGGCAGAGAGAAGCCCTGGGACTGAAGGAAGTCCCTTTGTGAGAAGGAAGCAGGAATTCAGGCAGTTTCCCAAGGGCCCCAGGAGGGGCTGGAGAGAAGGAGGTGGCCACGATCAAGAGGGCAGCAGGCAGGGCCTACTTGGCTGAGCCAAGCTGTTAGGTGACCACAGTGAGAGCTGAGACCCAGGGATGGGGACCCAGGGCCAGCAGAACGCTGCTGAGGGGTGGAGGCCAGGAAAGCTTCCCTGAGTGGGGGAGGGGGGCACTTGGATGGGGTCTCAGGCGAGAAGCAGGCGTTCCCAGTGTAGAGGGCGGAAGGGGCATTCCCCGAGACCAGAGGGGCCGCTCAAACGGATGATCTGGGAAACCTGGGGCCTTGAAATGGCTGGGAGCTCCAGGGCCACCCTATGGGTCCTCTGTGGGAGTCAGACAGGTGCCTCCCTGGGGGCAGTGCCCTTGAGGGGGGCACGGTCTGCACTAGGCCCTGGGGAGAGCGGGGAGCGAGAAGGGCCCCAAACTCCAGGCTCCTGAGGCTGACTGCGTGTGTGTGTGTGTGTGTGTGTGTGTGTGTGTGTGTGTCGGGTGGGGGGTGCTTCGCGGGCTCCTAGACTGGGGGGAGAACCTAGAGGTGAGGGCCGCGCCACCTCGGACGGGCCCTCTCCTTCCCTGTGCCTGTCGCCTGCAAGGCGGGGGGGCCACTCACCATGACCACGTTGGGGCAGGAGTCGGCCAGGTGGAAAAGCAGTGGCACCAGGGCCTGGAAAGCGTGATTCTTGAGTGCCTGCTGGTACTTCTTGCCGCCGCTGTGGAGCACGTCTCCATACAGGAGGATGGCCCCTCCGCGCACATCGGCCTGTTCCTGCCGGCAGGTAGAGCCCTCAGCCGCAGGGCGGCCCCCCGCCGCCCCCCAATCTGCCAGCCACCGCCCATCTCTCACCCTTCTTCCGGCCCAGGGACCTGCGGTGGCCAATGCGCCCTGACGCCGACGCCCGCCCTCTCCAGCTCTGGGACCGTCCGCTGCGCCCCTCCACCGCACCCACCTTGCTGCCCGGGCCGCCCACTGGCACGCACAACCCAGCCTTCTGGGCAGCTGGGGCGCCTTCTCCTCCTGCCACCCCCTCCGGTGGCTGCGGCCAACCCCTTTCTCGGCCACAGCGACCTCACCCCCTCTCCCGGGCGGACCAGGCGCACCCTGCGGCCAGACCGGTCACTTTGAGCTCTGAGACCCAGCAAGAGGCCTCAGGCTTTGTGCTGGGGGGGGGGGGGGCGATGAGGACGCCTCGAGGCTGCGAACCAGCCCCTGCACCAGCACCACGGGCCTGCGCCGCCTTGCCGCCCCCCGCCCATCCTTGCTCTTCTGGCCGCGGCCCGCGCCCTCTGCGTGGGGGAGCACGAGGCTTGGGCAAGGTCATTTCTGAGGCGGCCCAGGGGACTCCCAGAACCTACCTTCCTTGGGGCCAGGCTCCCGCCCAGGTCCACAGGACTTTACCCACAAGCCCCGGGGGTGGGAAGGGGGGGGGGGGGGG
>NC_064812.1:1632129-1661321 GCF_023721935.1 Panthera uncia | reverse complement strand
CTGGGGTGGCAGCCGGAGGCTGCTCGGATTGGCTGGGGTGGCAGCCGGAGGCTGCTCGGATTGGCTGGGGTGGCAGCCGCGGCTGCAGGGATTGGCGGGCTCAAGCGAGGAGCTGCGCCGCCGCCGCGCGCCTCACATCGTCGAACAGCTGCAGCAGGTGCTGGGCTATCCTGAGGCTGGTGGCGCCGACGCCCTGGGTCCCCAGGCGGTGCAGGATGTCGCCCAGGATTTCCATCAGGCCCATGACGTCCTTGGGCTCGGGCCCCACGAAGCCGTCCAGCAGCCCGGCCAGCCGGTTCCGGAGCAGCATCACCTGCGGGCGGACGCAGCCACTCCCGGGCCTGCCCCGCTCCCTGGAAAGTGCCCTTCCCGACTTCACCACCGTTTCTATTCTACGGGTGTCGGCAACTCGGCGGGGCCGTGGCTGCCGCTCCCTGCTCGCACTGCCTCCTTTAACAATCCGCAGGGGCCTCAGCCCCAGCCCCCCCCGGCCTGCTCCGTGGGGCATGGACTTGTTCTGGAAGGCCTAAAGGGCAGAAGGAGGACGTGCATCCACACCCAGCCAGGTGCCCGTCCTCTATGTGACGGGTGGCGCATGAACAGGACCACCTAGCAGGTGTGCTGTCGGGTAAGAGACCCCTACTAGAAAGGAGGCCAAAGTCGCAGACCTCAGAGCCCCCTCCGGCCCTGAAATTCTAGGATCCCCGCCGCATGCAACGCAGCACCGTTCCCCAAACGTTCCCCAAACGTTCCCCCCCTCTCCTGCCTTGGCCTGCCCTGCCTTCCCCACCCACCCCTTCCAATCTGACCTGCCGTGGAGGCTCTTCTCACATGCCTCCTCTTCCCTGAAGTCTTCCTGGGATAGGAGCGAGCAGCCCCTGCTCTCACCTTCTCAGGATGCATCAGGGCACTGCTGAGGCCCTTCAGGCTCATGGCCCGCACCAGCTGGTTGGGGTTGTTCAGGCCCAGGCTCAGGAAGTTGTCCACGGTTCTCCGAGACATGTACTGGGTGAGCTCGTGGCTGTTGAGAAACTGAGTAGTATTGGCACAGTCAGCTACCAGGGAAAATGGGCCTGTGGCGCAGCATGAGATAGTGGGGTTAGACGTAAGGAAGCACTTCCAGAGAGCAAGCAGGTCTGACACGGAAGGCAGAAGTTAGGATACCTTTACGTGGGAGGGTTGGAGCGGAAGTCCAATTCTCGGAGCTTCCTAAGGGCCCCGAGGATGCTGGTGAGGGGCAGGGGCAGGGGCAGGGGCAGGGCGGGGCCGGGGAGGGGCTGACCTCCGCAATGATGAGGATGGCCGCGATGTTGTCCCGTTCCTCAGAGCTCTTCAGGGAGATGACCGCCTGTCCCAAGACGGCCTTGACCTCACAGTCATAGTGGGCCATGGCCCTGTCAGATGAGAGAGGCAGGCACGGGGGCCCTGAGGTCTCCATCCTTGGCCCCCATAACCCCCTGCTCACTCGGGGAGGTGGCCCAGGCAACTGAGTCTGGAGCCCAGCTCCCAGTATGGGGTGTAACCTTCCCATGAGGAATGCTCTCTGGGGCCAGCACCACCCCCCCCCCAGGCTGTGCGCACCTAGCCAAGAGGGTCACCCCCTCGGTGTAGGTTTCCATGTGCTCAAAGAGCTCCCAGCCTCTCAGCAGCTTGAGGTAGGCAAACACCTCCCAGTAGTTGGTGGTCCAGAAGAGACCCTTCAGGGCCTCCAGGCATGTCCTAGGGGCAGGTGGGGGTGTGCGGAGAGGTGAGTCGGGGCTCGGGGCTGGGCTCTCTGCCTGGACCGTAAGGTCATCGGCGACCTCCTCTCCCATCTGGGCCCCGGTGATCTGTCACCTTCTAAGCCTGCTCTGCCCCAGGATTCTCACTCCTGCTGGCTTTTGGTGGCTGTGCCCCCTGCTCCCTACTCGGGACTGAAAGCCTCCAGGTGGGGCCAGAGTGCATTCCTTTCCGGGTCCCTAGCACTTAGCCCAGGGCCTGGTGCCCGCCAGGGGTTCCGTGGGTATGTGGAAGGAACCCCAAAGAGGGCACGGTTGGGGTTCCCCAGGGGGCTGGGCGCCAAGGCCCATCACAAATGTCACCTGCAGGGGCTGAGGGGCTTCCCATCTAGGACATCCTCCTGGTAGTCTGAGATGCCGTCCACCACATCCAGCTCAAACAGGTAATGGAGCTGCGTGAGCAGGCCCACGAGGACCCCTGCGAAGGCCCAGCGCACCGTGGCCTTGTACTCCTGGGTGTACAGGAGCTCGTAAATGGTACCCAGGGCCTGCGGCGGGCGACAGAGCAGGACTCAGATGGGCGACTCTCCAGGGCCGTCTCCAGTGAGCAGAGGAGTGGGGAGTCACAAGCAAGGGCGCCCCCCCCACCGGGCCCAGGCCCCTGCCGCCTATGCCTGCCTCGGGCCGGGACACTCCCGGGGGCGCTGGCCCCGCTCTGCTGGCCACTCAGCAGTCAAGAGGCCTCGGCTACTCCTGCCGAGACCCTCTACCTGCCGGCTCAGCCAGGCATCCCGCAGGGCCCCTGGATGACAGCGCGGTTGTGGGGGCGGGGGGCCCGGGTGGGCATGCGGGGGGGTCCTGCTCACCAGCAGGGAGATGAGCTCCGCCTGCTGGGTGAACCTGACGAGCTCTTTGGGGGGTCGCAGCCTCAGCTTCATGTAGAGCAGGGTGAGGACCTTGCGGGCCAGCTGGGTGTTGCTGGCTAGGGCCTTCCACAGGGGTATGACCTGTCTGGGGAGGCAGGGGGCCCAGTGCCTCCAGGTGGCTGGCCATGCAGGGTGGAGGGGCGGGCGGGACGTGACCCTCGGGACAGCAGGATGGCCTGAGATGGCCCGGCCCCCCAGGGCTGGTGAGCCCTTCCATCCGCGGGGTCCAGGAGGCTGTATCCGGATGGGGCCCCCGCTCGAAGCCCCGAGCACAGGACAGGCTAGCTTTCCCTGATGTCGGTGCTGATTCCCGCTTTCCCGCACTCCTTTGCCACGTGACCCCAAACAGAGCCCCCGTCTTCCCCCCAGCTTGTGGGGGTGGGGGCTCACCCCTCAGGCAAAGTGGGCAAAGTGGGTCTGCACTGGGCGTGTCTCCCTGGGGCTCACAGACCTGCATCCCCCAGAGCTCTGTTCCCTGTCCAAGGTGCTGTGGGCCTGTGACAAGCCGGTGCTCCCTGAGACACTGTGGAGACACCCTGGTGCTCCAGTGGCCCTCAGACTTCAGGGGACACACACACACACACACCATTCAGGCTGCTTAGAACACGGTCTCTACTCACAGGCCAGGCCCAGCATCACGGTGCTGGAGCTCATGACGTCCACACGGTGCAGCCTGGAAACCCAATATTGGCCCCGGAAGGGCAGGGGGCCCGTGTGTGTGCTGGGGCCCTGGGCAGCTGGAGGGGGCTGTTTGGGGGCCAGCTGACCTCTGGCCCCTCTGCCAGCTGGTCTCTCGGGGTTCTCCCGGTCTGAGGGACGCTCCCATGCCGAAAGCCCCCTCCGGGGACTGATGGAGCCTCCACCTTAACCCCTCAGCCTAGAACACTTCCGGGGACCCCCCTGGCCGTGGTTCGGGAGTCTGGGAAGGAGAGTGGAGTCTCTCTCACTGGAAGGGCCAGTGTCGTGCATGCCGCTGCCTGCCCAGGGATTCTGTGGCCTGGGAGGGGAGACCACGGAGGAAGGATGGGTGTTCACCTCTGGGTCGTGGGTGCCGGTGCCATACCTCTCAGAGGGGTGACACAGGGACAGTATCACCTCGACTGTCTCCTGGGCGTGCTGAGTCCCCAACACTGACACGGCCTGCATCACGGTCTGCAGGGTGTTCTTGAAGATGATAGAGGGCAGCTCCTGGAACAAGCCCTGCAGGATCTCAGCCACCTGAGCAGGGAGGGGCAGACCGGGAGGGGGCGTCAGAGCCACCCCCAGCTCCCGCCTCCGTCCCCTGCTGGGGCCGGGGTCTGCCTCCCCCGTGAGGCATCCTGATGGCCTCGCCAGCCTTCAGCCGGTAGCCTGACCGCTACGTGATCCCTGCCCCACGATGAGGCATCTGGACACGTGCAGGACCCGGTGGGGTCGGCGGTGGAAGCGGCACCGTGGCTCACAGCTGGTGTGGCCCCGCCATCCCCGCGGCCTCACCCCATCTCCCTGTGTGCCTGTGAAAAAGTGAGGATCAACCCCGAGCGGCCAGGAGGGTTGATGGGCCTGGCAGCCCCTGAGAGACGGTCCTGCCTGTGTGGGCTGTGAACTAGGTTGGCCACGCCCCCTTGCCCCACGAAAGGCAGTTAAATCCCCAGGGAGGTGGGGGAGGGGGTGGGGGCAGGGAATTTTTCTCTCCTGACTAAGGTTGAATGAACAAGGCAGGATGTTGCTATCAGGGCCCTGGGACCTTGAGGGTCCCGACCGGCCGGGAGGGGTGAACCAGGGGCCCTGGGGCATCGCTGGGTCTCAGCCCTGCTAACAGGGCTGTGCTATTTCAGGGAGCGGGAGGCGGGCCGTGGACTGCGGATGGCTAGGACTGAGCTCGGGACCCACGGCCTCCAGGCCCGGGCGCTCTCTGTGAAGACGTGTGTGCACAGACACGGGTGCGTCCGCGTGCACGCGGGGCCAGCCGGCCTCCCCCACCCCAATCCTTCCTTAGCGGGTCCCCCGACTCCCGTGGGGAGGTCCGCAGAAGGTGGCCCGCAGCCGGGGCTCAGCGCCCACCTGCTCTGCCTTGATGCTGTGGTCCTCGACGATCATCAGGAGCAACTGTGAGGCCAGGTCACAGCGCAGGTGGTTGTGGCTGCAGAGCCCTCGCAGGAGAGTGAGGACGAGCTGCGTGTGCTGGGCCATGGTCAGGTTCCCATCCAGCACCTGGGCCGGGGGCGCTGCGGTGAGAGGCCGAGGCGGCACCCTCCCTGGTGGTCCTCAGCCCTCCAGCCCCTCCTGCGTCGGGGTTGGAGACAGGGCCGGGGTGGGGGCGCTTCTCGTACTCAGAGGTGGAAAAAATGCCAGGCGAGCAGACTTGTCCCCTCCCCCGCACCAGGCTGCTGGGGCCCCGCCCCTCCTGCCTCAGTGGTGGGTGGTGTGGCCGCCGAGGGCTGAAGGATCACTCTGGGGATGGTGGGAGCAAGCAGTCGTGCCCAGGCAGTCAGGTGCCCCTCCACCCTGCAGCCCACAGCCAGTCACTGACTCGGGGTACAGGGTCCAGCCCCTGCCTCGAGGTGGGGGACACTTTAAGCTGCCACACTCCCCTGGGTCAGACAGACCACCCCCCTCTTGGCTCCTCCCATCCCCAGCTTGCTTCCCTTACTCCTTCCTCCTGAGCGTGAGTCTCTGTCCCCTAAACTGCACTGAAATTCCTGTCCCAGGCTCTGTTTCTAGGGAACCCACCAGGACCACAGGCTTCTAGGCGGCCGGCTCCCTAGGAGGGGTTCCCAGGGGACGACCCTCTGCACGGAGGCGTTGAGGCCTTGCTGCTCCTGTCCCAGCCTGTCCTGAGAGCAGGCAGGGGGTCAGGCTCAGGGACTCTCACTTGGAAGGTGGGGAAACTGAGGCACGGAAGGGTTGAATGACCGCCCCGCAGTTTGAGGCAGAGCTTGGACTCAAACCCAAAGCTTTGATGCCCCGTCCGTCTTGAGGGGAGGGCCGGCCCAGGAAGGACGCACACAGGGAGGGAGGGCAGAGGCGATGGACGAGGGAGACAGACAGCATGCTGCTTGCCCGGGACTGTGCATGAGTAGTGAGCGCGGGACAGCCTCAGGCAAACCCAGCTGTCGCCCTAGTGAGGGGCCCCAGGGGTGAGGCCGCAAGAGGAGTGGGGGCCGAGAAGGGAGAGGTCAGCAAGAGCCTCAGAACCGGGCTCCAGAGGGGCCCTGCCGCACCTCCAAGTCACGGGCGGGAGGGTGCAGGCCGAGATTTCAAGGGGCAGAGTGATGGGGTGCTTTCCCTGCAAGAGAGCGTCCACGTCCCGGCTACGCCTGACCCGCCCCCCAGCTCCCCTGCACAGGTTGCAGAATGGGCAGGGAGGTGGAGGCCGGAGAGGCCCCCACTCCCGGACAGCCTGGGGCTGCGCGCGGCTCGGGCCCCACCTTCACCAGGTCGTAGAACTTCATTTCTGTTTCCCTCCTGGCATTTGCTTCAAAGTTCTTCATTTTATTCAAATACATGAACTTCGACGTGCTGCCTGGCGAGGGGCACCGAGTCAGGGGGCCTGGGGCGGCCAAGCGGCCAGCGCCCCTGAGGTGGGGGGCTCCCAGCTCACCCTTCTGCTGGGTCAGAAGCTGCAGGAGGAGGTAGACGCACTGGTGGGCGTGGCTCTGGGTGACGGGCTCCTTGTCCCTCCACAGCAGCATGAGCAGGCCTATCTGGTGGCCCAGCATGGAGGGGGTGGCCTCCTCCTGGGAGGGGCGGGCAGTGAGCGAGGCCAGGCCCGGCTGCCAGGTGTCTCGTGGGCAGGGCGCCCCCAGGCCCTCGTCCCACGGCGGGACCGCCTCCCCCGCCACCCTGTCTCCCTTCCCCGCTTCCTTCAAGTCTTTGCTCTGAGGCGGCCTGGCCATCGAGCTCCCCCCGCCGCCCTCTTTGAACTGTGACCCCTGCCCCGGGACTGGGGGCACCCCGGGGCCTGCGTCTTGCCCCCCAGCCCCGTGCCTAGCAGCCGAGACGCTCCGTGAATACGGCCGCGAGAATCAGGAACGAGGGCCGGGGTGCCCAGCACGGAGGCAGCCGCGCCATGGGGGCTCCCGGCCCCTCTCTGGGCTCAGGCCCACCTTCCTGGCTGCCCTCCCGAGGGTGCCGGGCGAGGCGACTCACAGTGAGCCCCACGTAGTCCACCACGTACTTGAGGAACAGGAAGATGGTCTGCACCGCCCGCTGGCGCTCGTGGCTGCTGTCTGACTTCAGCCACGGCTCCATGTGCTGCGATGGGAGAGGAGAGCCCGAGGCCGGCTCAGTGCACAGACCCACCCTCCCCTCCCGGACGTGGCCGCTGGGACGCGGAGCGATGGCGGGCCGGCCGCAGCCAGGCGTGCCCACCAGATGGCTCGCCTGTCCGTGCCCGGCCACCGGCTCAGCTCCCCGGGGCGAGGCTGGGTCTGTGCCCAGAGGGAAGCCAGGGTGTTTGAGGGCATACGTCTGCACGGCTGTGCGGGAGCCCGCAGACCATCCCTGGGACTTCCTCCCTGCCCACAGCGGTGCCCGGAGATGAGCCAGGGTTACCTTCTCCTCGCAGGGCCCTCGGCTGTTCTTTTTTTTTTTTTTTTTAAATTTTTTTTTTTTTTTAACATTTATTTATTTTTGAGGCAGAGAGAGACAGAGCATGAACAGGGCAGGGGCAGAGAGAGAGGGAGACACAGAACCTGAAACAGGCTCCAGGCTCTGAGCTGTCAGCACAGACCCCGACGCGGGGATCGAACTCACGGACCGTGAGATCATGACCTGAGCCGAAGTCGGATGCTCAACCAACCAAGCCACCCAGGCGCCCCAAGGGCCCTCGGCTGTTCTGAAACGCCCACCCCTGTCTTGACAAGAGCCCCCGGGTCAGCGGCGTGGGGCACACCTGCCGACCTGGCTGCCTTTGTGTCCGAGGGACACACCCCGGGCAGGCGGAGCCCCAGTCGTGCGCCCCCCGCCAGCCCAAGCCTCACCTGCAGGATGAAGCATAACTCGTCCACACTCTTGTTCTCGGAGATGAGGCTCTGCAACAGCAGGTCCAGTGCCTGCATCGACTTCCGGTACAGCGCCTGGCGGGGCCGGTGGCCTGGTGTCACTCCCCGGGGGGCGACCCGCCAGCACCGTGGCCCTCCCTGGCCGACACCCTCGCCCATCTCTCCCCTGGTGCCCTGGGACTCGCCCCCGTGAGGGCTCGGTCACCCTTCCCTGCGGGGCCTGCGGAAATGATTATAATGTCCACTCTAGGCCCGGTCCCCACTCGGTCCCTGGTGGGGACACACAGTGCCCTCCTGGCTGCGGGGCCTCAGGTCCTAACCGCTGAGGGTGTTGAATCTGCCCCTAATTTCCCAGAACGGGGGCAGAGTTCAGTGAGCTCCCGATGCTGCTGTGGGCACGCTGCCCAGCCCAGGGCTCCTCAGACGGCGCCCCTGGGCGTATTCCCCCAGCACTGAAGCCGAAACCAGGAAGTACGTTGAACTGAGTGAAAATGAAAACAGCATATCAAAATTGATCATCTGCATAGACCCAGCAAAAGCAGTGGGCAAAATGCAACATCCATCCTGATGAGCACTGTCCGAAAAGCAGGACTAGCAGAGAACTTTCTCCACCTAACTAAGAGCATCAGAGAACCCACAGCAAGTCACGGCAACAGCAGACTCGATGGCGAAGACGGATGCGTTCCTCATCACATCAGGAACAACGCGGTGTCTGTTCCCACCACCGGCGGGTCCTGGCAAGGGGGGTGGGGTAGGAGGGCGACAGCACAGCACCATCCCCATTGACAAGAAAGAAGGAGACTGTTCACACAAGTCACGTATAAAACCCTGTGGAATCTACAGAAGGCTCTGAAAAGCTAACACGCGGTTTAGCGGGGTTTCAGGAACAAAGTCAACATATGAAAAAAGTCGATTGTGTTCCTATAAACCAGCAACGAGCAACTGAAAGCTAAAAATTTAAATATCATCGGCAATATCAGAAGAAAATAGAGGAAAGGCTCTGACAAAAGAAGTCCGAGGCGAGCACACTGAAAACCGGCCAACGCTGCTGGGGGGTTTGAAGACGACCTAATTAAACGGAGAGGTGCGCCAGCACCCAGCTCGCAACACAAACCGGTGTTAACGTGTCAGTCTTCCCCAAGTCGGTCTGTAGATTGGGTGCAACTCCAATCGAAACCCCAGGGTGCCGTTCACTCGAGGTTGAGCCACTCATTCTGCGATTCGCGCAGAGGTGCACAGAACCCGGGAGAGCAGAAAACAGCTTTGAAAAAGATGACCCAAGTTGGGGGACTTCACCCCTTCCTGTGGAGCTACCAGAACCAACATCACTGTGGCATCGGCAGACACGGCTCAGAACAGAATAAACAGGCAGAAACGAAAACAGACACTCAGTCAGCCGGCTTTCGACAGAGGCGAACTTGGGACCCGGATGGGTCCTGAACAACCAAGGTGTCCGTATATGCGCAACGAGCTAAGCTTCAGGCCGTTCCTTACAGCAGATAAGAGTTGGCTCAGAACCTATCGCGGACCTCAGTGTGAAACCTAAGACCGTAAAACTTCCAGAAGAAAGCAGAGAAAAATCCTTGCAGCCTTGGCCTAAGGAAAGAATTCCTGGATACAACAGCAAAATCACAACCCACGAAGGAAAGAACAGATACATTGAACAACCTCAAAATCGAGAGCTTCCGCTCTTCAGAAAAGACCATTAAGACAAAAAGAAAGCCTGGGGACCGGGAGAAAATACGTTCAGACCACCTGTGTGATAAAGGACCCCCATAGCAACTCTAAAAGGGACTCTAGAAACTAATAAATAATGCAACTTAAAAATTGGACACGAGAGGGGCACGTGGGTGGCTCAGTCGGTTAAGCGTCCGACTTCGGCTCAGGTCACGATCCTGCGTCCGTGGGTTTGAGCCCCGCGTCGGGCTCTGTGCTGACAGCTCGGAGCCTGCTTGGGATTCTGTGTCTCCCTCTCTCTCTGCCCCTCCCCCACTCGTGCTCTGTCTCTCTCTCAAAAATAAACATTAAAAAAATTTTTTTTAAAGAGGCATAAGATTTGAACAGACAGCTCACCAAAAAAAGATACAAAGATGGTCAAAAGCACACGAGGGGATGCTCCTCTCAGTAGAGACATGAACACCGAAACCACCACTCACCAGTGCACACCCAGGAGAATGGCCAGCGCTTACGACCGACTACACCGTGTGTTGACAAGGATGTGGGAGGAGCAGGGCTCTCGTCCGTGCTGGTGGCAGTCAAATCGGCACAGCCGGTTAGAAGGCAGTTTGGCAAGTTAAACGCACACCTGCCTTATGGCCCAGACATCCGGTCCTGGGTGTTTACCCAAAAAACAGAATCCAGGCCTGTAGAGAGACCCGCACACAAGTGTGCACAGCAGCCTGACTAGCAGTGCCCCTCGTGCGGCGAGCACATCGACACCCTGTGGGCATCCGAAAAGTCAGATACCGTGCCATGGGAACCAGGAATGAGCCGTCCGTACAGGCTGCAGTGTAGACGAATCTCCAGGTCGTCCGATCAGGAAGCGTCCAGGCAAAGCTAAGCAGAACCCCCTTAATCCCACTTGCGTGAAATTCTACGAGATACCAACTATGATGACAATAGCAAGGAGGAGTCCCGTGGTGGCACACAGAGGCTTTGGGGGTGATAAATGTGTTCATCTTGGCTTTGAGGATAGTTTCACAAATCCAGGTCAAAACGTGTAGAACCATACACTTGGAAAAGTGCCATGTTTTGCGTGGCAGTGACACTTCGGTTGTTAAATCTGTCACCCAGACCCAGCTCCCGCCCGTGTCATGTGTCACGACCCGTGGCCTCCCCTCTGGTGCCCTGGCCCCTCCTTCCTGGGACAGGGCTCCAATTAGATGTTAGAGTCGGGGGCCAGGCACCCACTCCCAGCTGCTGGACGCTCAGGACTTGACCTCCAAGCTCACGCTCCCTCGAAGCGGGCTGTCCACGGGCCAGCGATGGGCCGGCCGATGTCACGATTGAGCTCCCTCGGTACCAGAGCTTCCCAGGGGATCGGCTGAGCCCTCCCTGAGCCGCACCAGAGTATGCTTCTCCTGTGACCCCACCCCACCCTCTCAGCTCCCCACCGGGCCTCTCCTGAGAGTGTACCCCCAACTCTGGGCCCACGGTCTGCTCCCTGGGAGCCCAGCCTGGCCACAGCTCAGGTCCCTGCCGTGGCTCGTCTCCACGCCGGCCTGCTGTTTCTTGCTGATGGGGGACTCCCAGGAGCTTGGCTGGTGGCATGTGGGTGCATGTGTGTGTCCCCGGCCACCGGGGGGTTCCAGGTAGGGAGCATGGTCTTGGGAGGAGACCCCACGCTGGGCCTGCCAGTGGTGGGGATCCGAGCTGCTGTGTCTGCCCCACCCGAGGAAGAAAAGCTAGCCCTGTTCGAGCAGCAGAAGCTGCTGAATAGGCGGCCGGAAGCGGCACACATCTGTGGAGTGCTGTCACTTCCTTGTCCCATCTGAATCACAGCACCTCAGGGGGCGGCATGGACACCAGAGCCCCACTTGAGGGCAGAACTCAAGACTCGGGCTCCAAGGTCAAGACCAGCCTGTGGTGAAGCCGGGAAGAAACCCAGGCCGGGCGAGCTCTCTCCGGTGCTCCCCTCGCTCACACACGTGGCCAGGGCTTGGCAGGCCGGCCCGGCACCCGGAACCCAGCACCCAGAGACAGGAACAGGCAGTCACCGTGACGTCCGGGGCCACGTCCAACGGAGGTAAACTGCTCCTGAGCGTCTCCGTGGGTGGGAGCGTGTACAGGCTCTGCAGGCAGGTGTGCAGGATCTGGGACTTGACCATGGGTTTGAGACTGGGCCGCAGGTTGCTGGAAGAAACACGGAGAAGATTCTGGACTTTTTCACACAAGCCCACAGTTTCACAAGAGCCTGAAATGAGACAGCAGGCTGAAATGGATTCCCAGCGGGGAGAGGCCTACACAACTTAAGATTTACGAGTGGGTGTCACCAGGATCAGGGCCCAGAATGTGACCGGGGTCAAGGTCGAGGTTCAGCGTGTGGCCCAGGGTCAGGCTCAGGTTGTGACTGAGGCCTGGATTTGGTGTGTGACCAGGTTGGGCATCGGTCTGTGTCAACATGAACGACCTGTCTTGGATAGGAGACGAGGCTGACGGTGAGTGGCCTCAGCAGGGCCAGCCCCGTGTTCCTGGTCCCCTATTCACATCCCGTCTCCTCACATGTGGACCCCCACCCCCACGCAATGCCTTGGCCTGTCTTCGTTCTGGACCCCGAGGAGAGTTACCTCAGTCCCACGATGACCAATATGATCTTCTCCCGGAAGAGGGTGGCCAGGAAGTTGGGCTCCTTCTGAAGGATGCGCTGGGGGGGGGGGGGGCGCGGCGAGTCAGAGTGCCTGGTCGGTTCAGCCTCCTGGTCCCGCTGGCGGCCCTGGGAGCCCCCGGGAGCCCCCGCAGGCATCGCTCACCAGGAGGCACTGGATGAGCTCTGGGATCTGAGAGAATTTGTAGCTCGGGGTGCTGTTCTGCCTGAGAGCCTTCAAAAGCATGATGGTCGCCGAAAGGAAGCTCGTCTTCAGGATGTTGTCCTGTCCGTGCGGAGTCCGGGGAGGGTCAGTGGGCCGGCCCCGGCAGAGGACACGCGGCCCCCCCCCCCGCCCCCCCCCCCCGCCGCCCCGGCCGCGGCCGCGCTCACATAGCGGCTGCAGGAGAAGTAGTACACCATCCTGGACACGATGTTGTCCACCCAGGGCAGGATCTGCGCCCCGGCGTGCTCGGCCATCTGCCCGTAGCAGAGCAGGGAGGTGCTGCCGGCCCATCTCCAGTGCGTGTCCGGCTCCGGCTGCTGCGGACAGAGTGGTGGCCCCTGGGGAATCGGCTCTCTACCCGCCGCCCTCCGCGGGAGGGCCCTCCCCGCGTGAGCCTCAGGACCGCGGCCCCGGGCCCCAGGCTCCCCGCCCTCTGGCTGGAGGTACTGCTTCTCGTCCGGGGGTCTCTGTCGCTCATGTCTCTTCCCAGCGGGGTGCCCAGGACTAGCAAAGCACAGATGCTCCACGTAAACCCCCAGGGTGGGTGCACACGTGGACACACAGGACCCGGGCCACATGCCCCACCTGAAAATCAAGGCAAGCCCACACGGCTCCCGACCGTCAGACCCGGCGGAGGCTCTGGATCCCGTGTGGGGCCCCAAGGACAAGGCTCAAAACTCCCCGGCCGCAGCAAGAACGGAGGTCTGACACCCACACACCAGCCCCTCGGGAAGGTGGGCAGGGCAGGGGTCACCCCCACGTTTCCAACGAGCAAACTGAGGCTCAGAGCACGCCTGCGCCAATCCCGGCCCTCTGGCCCCTGCCGCCCCCGCACTGCCCTCTCGACCTGGCTGTCTGAGGACGTGAAGACAGTCCTCAGGAACCTGGTGCGGCCCACGTGCTCCAGCGCGGCCCACACCTCCTGCATGTGCGTGGAGGACACGATGCCGACCGCCACGGCAATGCCCTGTGGGCCAGAGACGCCGTGAGCTCGTCCCCACGCGGCAGTGCTGGACGCGGCCTGCCGTCTCCTCCCCACCCTCCCGGGGGCCCCGCAAAGGAAGGTGGGCGAGCCCCACCCCTGCCCCGAAGGGCGTGTGTCCCACTGGGGCCGCCGGGGCGGGATGGAACCAGGACTCGGCCGCGGACAGGTGCCCGAGGTCACCTCCAGGCGGCACCCGCACCGCAGCCCCTTGTCGCTCGGCACAGCGCCGGGGGCCGCGGGAGCCCCACCAGGTCGTGGCGTGAAGGGTGGGGTGCCCATCTGCCGTCAAGCAGCTACGTCCGGGCGGGGGGTGGGGCGGCGCGGGGGGCGGGGCGGAGGGGCGGGGGTGCCGAGGGCTGCCACCCACCTCCCGCTGGCCGGACGACTGGTGGGACAGCTCCAGGAGGCCGGCCAGGTGTCTCCTCACCAGGTCCGCACAGGCGCACTCTCGGAGGATCAGCCCGTAAAAGTGGAAGAGGAAGGTCTGGGGGGAGGGAGGAGGGGGTGTGGGACGGGGCACGGGGACAGGGGCGCCGCCACCGCAGGGCGAGGGGCGAGTGAATTCGCGGAGCTTGTCCTGAGCACCTTCCCGAGCTGCGCGGCTCCTGCCTCAGGCTGCTGTGCCCACCGTCTGCTTGAGGCCGCAGGAGGCGCGGGGGCCACCGCAGCACCCCCTCCCCGCCCACCTTGAACGGCTTCTTCACCGCGCCTGGGGCTGCAGCCAGACCCTGAGCGCCAAGTTTCGTGGGTCCTGCAGGGCGGTACCCAGACGCCGTGTGGGCTGCGGTGCCTCGGTTTCCCCGGAGGCTCCCGCGGTTCCCCCCCCCCCCCCCCCCCCCCGCCCCGGGCACACCCAAGCCGAGCCTGAGCGCCGTCCTGTGCAGGGCCGAACGGTCACAGGGGACCTCCCCTCCCGCCCACCTCAGGTGTCCCGGGCAGAGCTGCACCCCCCTGCCCCCCAGCCTCACTTCCTGCGGACGCAGGAGGCTGCGTTCAGGGTGTTCCGGAATTCCCCTTTATCTTTCTCCCGATGAAAATGTGTAGTTTCTACATCGGGCAACACAACTTGAACAGAGTGCACTCCTGATTGTCACCGATGACCCCACTGTCGAGCGTGGCTCCCTCACTAGAGCGTAAGCCTGCCGTCCTTGCCCCGGCCGCGCCCCTGGGGCCCGGAAGAGGGCCTGGCCGGCTGGGAGCCAGGGCTCAGCGAACACGAAGTGGCCCCAAGGCCGCCGTCCCCTTGCAACAGCACCTCTCGTGCCTTCCCGGCGTGGTCCGTGTGCGCAGAGCTTCAGATGGCGACAATCACTTGGGAAGCAGGGAAGGGGCCTGAGCGGCCGCGGGCTCTCTGCAGTCACAGCCTCCCGGGGGCTCTGAGCACACACGTGGGAGACCCCGGGAAGCCCCACCCCAGGCACTGACCTTCTCCAAAGGCTGCTTGAGTTCTAGGTTCAAGGCCGCCAGGAGCTCCTGGAGGCCAGTGTTGGGCACCTCTTTCCTGATGAGCTGTGGGCGGGACACAGTGTTCATGCCCCACCCGACCCTCCGGGGGAAGCTGGACCCCTGCATCCGCTGGGAAACCCCAGGGATGAAAACTCGGGGTGGGCACCTGTGGGTGAGCAGAGAAGACAAACCACTCCCCAAAAGGGTAAGGAGATATTTGCCAGAGGGCTGTGCCCACCTCTGCTTGGTCCCTGGCAGCCCCCCACCTGCGGGACACCCCTGCACCCCTTAAGCTGGCTGGGGACCCCGTGACACTCTGGCCCTGCCAGTGTCCCCCAGCCCTCTCATGCTGCCATCTTGCTGACCTCAGGGCCTTTGCACGGGCTCTTCCCACTGGCCGGACGTCCCTCCCTCCCCTGCTCTGAAGCAGAGCAGGAACCTGGCCATCAGCCAGGTTCCAGGGGCCCGAAGCCAAGCTGTGTGTGTGCTTAGAGCCCGTCTCCCTCTAGGCACACGTCCGTGCTGCTGTCCCTGCTACTCAATTCTGTCTGTCGGCCCCGAACTCCTGAAGACTCTGCAGCAGGAAGGTGGAGGACAGGGGCCGAGGGGGCCCTACCCAACCTGGGAGCTCAGCCACCGCCAGTGGTGGCTCAGGCCTTCACGCTGAACAGGCCAGAGTGTGTGGGGCGTCAGGGAAAAGCAGGGCCTGGCCCCCCACGATGGCAGGAGTCCTGAGCTGGGGAGCCTCCTGCGGCCCACAGGTTGGGAGGTCCCCTGGCACAGAGGTGGGCCAGACACCGCCCGGTCCTCTCCAGTCCCCGGGGCCTAGAGCCGGGGGCAGGCTGGCTGGCTCCATGTGGCTCCCTGGCCCGCACCTGCCGCCAGGCCCCAGTGACAACGTCTGAGCACCAGCTGGCAGGGCCTCTGTGCCCCACCTGCCCCTCCGCTTGTGGCCCAACACCTTCCTACATCCCGGCACCTTCTGCCACACGTCCCTGAAGGTCAGAGGCTTTGGGGGCTGCCGAGGCCGGCGGGAGCCAAGCGGCAGTGCGGGCCTCGGGGCTCACCCCCTGTGAGCCCTGGAGTGGCAGAAGGTAGCGTCCCGCACGGACGAGCAGGGCTCCTGGGGTCCCACCTGGGTGTGCTCCCGGATGTGGCGCTGGATGGCCTCCAACGCCTGGCTCTTCTGCAAGGCCGACATGGTCCTGATTTTGCCGACGAGCGCTTCCTCCCAGAGGGGTCCGTCATTGGGGGGCTTGCTCGTGCTCGCCCTGCCTAGGTGCTCTGCAGAGGACAGAAGAGCAGTCTGGTGCCGGGGCACCAGACGGAAGCCTAGACCCCCCAGTTCTGGCTCCGGCCGGGCCCTTCGGTCACATGGCCCAAAGGACTTTCTTGACAACGCATCTGCAGGGAAACCGGTGTGAGCGCAGCCAGGAGGCAAAACACAGAGGGCAGACGCCGCCCCGGGTGCCAGGGCACAGCCCCCCGCAGAGCCCAGCCAGCCAGGCGGAGAGAACACGCCTCGTGACGGGAACGCACAAAACGCCAGCCCAGGAGAACGCGGTCCCAAAGGAGTCGCTCATCGTTTGGAGTAAAAAAGTAACCTACGTCCCTGCCCTACTTCTCACACCAAAATAAATAGCAGGCAGTTACGAAGCTTGAATTTCCGAATGGCAGCTGTGAACATGCCAAGCAGACGTGGCTTTGTTACCTGGAAACCCCAGAGTAGAGGTTCTGAATACGACACAAAGAGGCAAAAGGGAAAACGCTTTTAGAGTCAGCGACGTCGGCTTAGGGCCCAAGCCATCGTTACAGCCCACGGAACGGTAAACTGAGGAGGCGTCTACACGGGACGTCTACGACAGAAGGCCAGTATCGATGCTCCAGACCCTTCTAGGTCAGGAGAGCGTTGAGCCACCGCGGGGAAGGGGTGGAGAGGTGCCCAGAAGAGACCCTGGTGACCAGTAAAGAGACGAGAAGGCCGTTCAGCAGCGATACAAGGAAAGCAAATTAAAACCACAAGGAGACAGGACTTTTCCCACCAGGTTGTCGAGGCACAGGTGCGGAGGAGCGAGGGGTGGAGACGCCGTCCCAGCACTGGGGGTGGACGCAGGGACCCGTCCTCTTTGAAAGATGACAGCACTCCTTTCTCAAGCGTACGTCAAAACCGTGTTCCGAGCCACTCGGACAACCGGCTTCCCGGCTCACAAGGCACAGCCTGGGAGCCTTCTGAGAACCAAATCCTTCAACACGGTTTACAGAGGTGATCAGTGCTGCTTTGATCAGGAGAAAGCGGGGGTGGGGGGTGCGAGGCCAGCGCCCCCCTGGGAATGGAAACAAAGTCAGGCCTGGGGTCAGCCGCAGGGTGGGTCCCGCGCTGCCGCTCCCCACCGCGGGCCAGGAGCCAGCATCGCCCGGTGGCCCACGGTCTCGGGGCTGCTGGTGGGCCCAAGCACACCCCACTTCAGGACCCCCCCCCAGCCCTGGCTGACACCCACAGCCAGGGCCACCGCTCGAAGCCAGCGCCGGGCCCAGGCTTAAGGCGGCTTGTGAGGTGGCCTCACTCGTGGTGCTGACCCGCTGCCGTCTGGGTCCATCTGCTGTTTCATTCATTCATTCATTCATTCATTCAATGAGAGCTTGTTGGGAATCTATTAGATTTGGGAATCTCGTGCCCAGCACGAGAACCGCAAATAAACAACAAATGCTCATGTTTACAGCACTCTCGAGGGGCCTGTGCCCCCAGAGCAGGTGGGGGACCACCCTGCCCCTCCCTGTCAGGGCCACAGGAAGCCGGTGGCACAGAGGCAGTGCCCTTCCCCCCCGGACCTGCCCCCGAGCAGCTGTGGACCCTGGTCTCTTCTTGGGGGTGGCCTGGGTGGCTGTGATCCTCCGTGGTGCTGCAGGCCGGCAGGGAGAGCAAGGCCTCCAGAGCAAGCCTCACCTGCTTTGTCAGACTCCAGAGACAAAGCCCTTCCAGAAGTTTCTGTCAGGTGTGCATGGAGGCGGCCCTCAGCACCCGGCAGACACGAGACCACGGCACCCTCCGTGCCGCCCTTGGCTCTGCACGCACACCCTGCACAGAGCGGACACTTGGCAAATGGAAGCCAAGTGACCTGAAACAAACGGCCGGGGGAAGGGACGTGCTCCGAGCCTGGAGGGGACCAGGACAGTGTTGTCCAGAGACCGCCCACTGGGCCCCCGATCCCCACAGCCCCCAGCCCACCTGCTCACCAATATCCAGCTTCTGCTCCCCTTCGGGCGACAGGCAGTTAGACCTCCAGTGGGGACAGGAGAAACCCTCACTGGGTATGGCCACCATGGACAGCGTCACCTCCCTGGAGAGCAGGTTCTGGCGCGGGGACAGAGGGCAGGACCAGTCAGACTTGCCGAAGAGAGGCCACACCACACTGGGGCCCCCGCCTCAGTTGCCCCAACCTTATCAGGACCCTACCCCAGTCAGTCACCCCAACCTACCAGGGCCCCCTCAGTCATGCAGCTCCGTGAGCTCTGGGGACCTAGGGAAGGAGGAAGGATGAGCTGACATTCAAGGCCATCGGGTCCTCACCAGCCCCAGGTTCCCCTTCCCAGAGGCTCGGGTTCCACATCCCGAATCGGGCCTCCCACTGTCCAGACACCCGCAGCCCAGGGGCATCGTGGAGGGTCAAAGGAGCTTCACCAGAGCTTTCCCAGGATGCAGGGGGACCAGAGCCCAGACACCCACCGCCCCCTCTGACCTGGGCCTGTGTGGAAGAGTCATGTGCTCTGACCGGCCTTGCAGCCCCATGGCAGCCCGGGGCCCTCCTCTGCCGTCACGTCTCCCTGGGCCGTCCACACCCACCCACCCTTCCACCAGGCTCCCCAGCATGAGGGGATGGCGAGGGGCCCGCTTCCAGGGCACCTTCTGGTTCAGAGGGCCCGGGACAGGCCAGAATGTGCATTTCTAAGAAGCCTCCAGGGGACCCCGATGCTGCCAGTCTGGGCTCCGGGCCATCCCTCTCTGGGCTGGGCCCCCGGCAAGTGCTCTCCCCCAGGACCCTGGCCCAGGGGCTCCTCCTCCGGGAGAGAGCGCCTCCAAGACCATCAGCCACACTAGGGCTCTGGCGGCCCTTTGACCCCTCCCACCTCCACCTTAACTCCTGGTGACTCCCCAAAACTGTCCTCTCCTCCGCCCACTGCCCCCTCTCTCCCTGGGCCCCAAAAGGAGCCTCGCGCATCTCCTGAGCCCAAGTCTCTCTTCCCGGCCTCTGCTCTAGTCTCCCGGAGAGCTGGGGCCCTGCTCTGGGTCCCTCCCCACCGGAGGCAGGGGTGTCCGCACCCCAAGTCCCCAGTGTGTACAGGAATACGTGAAGGCAGGTGAACCCGTGAGTCCGTGCCCTCTAGCAGGTGCTCCTGAGGGTGAGCCAGAGAAAGCCTCTCCCCAAGCAGGGGCAGGGGCCCCGTCCGTCTGGGCTCTTACACCCACCAGCACAGCGCCAGGGAACAGGGGTGCCAGTCGGCTCTCGGGGGAGCCTCCTGTACTTCCCGAGTACCCCCGCTCCTCCTTCCCTCACTCGACAGATGTCCGGTGTCCCGTGCACAGGCCTGGAGTAGGTGACAACCGACAGCCACAGCCCAGCCCTGCCCTCCATCCCGGGGCCACCTGCAGCCGGCACCCCAGATCCCAACATCTGACCCCCCTGTTCGCCCAGACCCTCAGCACCCTGTCGCTTCGGGGCCCGCGTCAGCCCCCTCCCTCCCCACCCTGGTCTGAGCTGGCTGCTCCCTCATCTAGGGTCCCCGAGACTCCTTCCTGACCCCAGCAGGCCCCGCTTTTGCTCCCACCTGACTCTTGGTGATACACTCCTGAGGGCACCCTCAACACCCCATGCACAGGCGCTCACCTCCTCCAAGGCCCTTGTGACCTGCACTCTGGCTATGGGTTCTGGCCGGGAGGATGTTGGTGTTTGGGGGAGAGAGTTCTTCCTGGAGGTTGAACCCCAGGTTGAACTGGTCCCCAAAGCCCTTTCCATGGGTGAGACAAGGGCCACTGTCACCCATTCCCAGCCTGGGGTGGGGGCCAGGTTGTTGGCAGTGATAGTGGGAGCAAGCCTGGGAGGCTTCCTGGAGTGGGTGAGGTGAGACCCCAAAGTCCGTGAAGGGGACAGCGGACCCCAGGAAGTAATGTTCAGGGGCCCCGAAGTAATCAGATCCCAAAGAGGATGATTCGGCCAGAGACGGCAGAGGTCAGCTAGGTAGGAAAGCAGCTGGGGGAGGGGAGAGCATGGGCTCCCCCGCTGCTCGCTGATCTCCCCCAACAGGGGTGGCCCCCCACCTGCAGGGCCCTTCCTCTCCCGCCACCACCACCAGGTGCAGTGACCCACCCTCCGAGTTGCCCACTGCTCTCAAAGGAAGGAACCACCCCAGGCCCCCAGGACCCTGTCAACTGCTGCTCCCTGCCTGGTCCCCAGGGTCCACACTCAGAACCCTACCTGTACCTTTGCACAAGCTACTTTTGCCCGGAGCACGCCTTCCCTGTCGCCTGCATACCCCTCCACTCCGTGCTCCCTTAACCTGCTGGCCCTCTGCTCTGGCCCCCACCCACTCCTTCCCCGGGGTTCCCTTTATGCCTCCCTCCCCGGGCCATAAGGTCCCAACGGGGAGCCTGCCTTGCTAAACATACGCTTCGGGGACGCTGGGAATCAACTCAGAGGCGAGCTTCAGGCTAATCCACGAAATCTCGTGTAAAAGATGTTATTCACAAGTAAAGACTGTTTAAAAGGTTGTGAAAGATAACAGCCCCCAAGAGAGGGAATCTCAGCTAAGACCCCCAGAGTGCACACAGGTGCACATTTCTGGGAATTTAATCTCTGGAAAACGAGAAATGCATGAAAAATCTACCTACTCGAGGGTGCTTCATGGATTTAAAAAGCTATGTTCCAAAGTAGAGGAAGGAGGGGCAGTGATCAAAAGTCGGGTTTCTAAAGACTGTTCAACGACGTGGGGAAGTGCTTAGGAGCCCACAGGGAATAAAAAAATTCGATGACTCAGATTTACAGTCAAAAGTCATCTCGGGGTGTCGGGCTTCCAGGGGATTCTGTTTCCTGTACCCTTTGCAACAATTTGCAACCTGTGTTCCGAGGTCCGGGGACCCTGAGGAGACAGGGAGGGGTCAGGCCCCGGCCTCGAGGGTGGGGCTCTGCTCAGGCCTGGGAGAGGCCGGTGTTGGGAGAGGTTCACAGGGGGGCAGGACGTCAGCCCATCCCCAGCCCCTGCACAAACCAGCAGCGTCCTGCAGACATCTGAGCCGCTGGGAGGCAGTGACGGCTCGAGGTCACCCAGCCCTAGAGGCCCTGACAGGCCACCACCAGATGGCAAAGGGTTTATTCTCCGAGAAAGCCTGGGGGAGACTTGGAGGACATTTATGGATTCACGGGGCTGGGAGCCAAGCCAGGCCGAGGTGACCCAGAAGGGCCTTCCTCCAGTGACCCAGGGAGACCGCGCAGCCGGGGGCAGGAGCAGCTGTGTGTCTGGCTTTCCCCAATGCCGTTTGGAGGTCAGCAGAGGCCCCGTGGACGTCATGCAGACTGGAGGCCCCTGTCAAAATCGTCTGTGATTGTGAGTGTGGTGCCCTGAGTCCTGGGGGGCATCTAGAAAGGCCTGTGGCGGGGGCACCTGGGTGGCTCAGTCGGTTAAGCATCTGACTTCGGCTCAGGTCACTCAGGTCATGATCTCGCAGTTCGTGAGTTCCAGCCCCGTGTCGGGCTCTGTGCTGACAGCTCGGAGCCTGGAGCCTGCTTCGGATTCTGTGTCTCCCTCTCTCTCTGCCCCTCCCCTGCTCCTGCTCTGCCTCTCTGTCTCTCTCTCTCTCAAAAAGAAATAAACATTAACAAAAAATGTCGAAAGGCCTGTGGGTGTGGCTCCAGCTGTGCCTTTACGGGCGGCTCAGCTGTGCCTCAGGTCGGGGTGGATACCTCCGGGCGGCCTTCCTTCCGTGAGTCTTCCAGTCTCTGATCCCAGGGCTCAGTGGGGACACGTCTCCTGAGAAAGTGGGTCCAGAAACCGCGTTTCCCTGGCTGACCCTGTTTCCCAAACAGCCACCCTGTCCTGAGAATTCCATCCCCAACTGACATCGTGGGCAGTTGAGGGCCTTCCGGGCGCGCGTGGCTGGTCTGGACCTGGGCAGGTCTGGACGCTGACCCGGACAGACAGGCCTGAGACGGCGGTGCCCACCCTGCCTTGTCGCAGCCGGGAAGCGGCAGTCAGGCCTCACTCGAGGGGCCCCTCTTTGGAGAGACCCCTGCCTGCTTCTGACCAGCACCATGAAGGCCCTCGAGGGCGTGTGTCCCCGGCACCACCATCCAGATGCCGCCCGGGGCCAGGCCCCCAAAAGCCCCGAGAATACAAAACGGGTGCAGACTTGCTCCCACCTGCCCACGGGCGCATTCCGTGATGGCCTCCCCTTGAGGGGCACTCAGAGGTGCAGCCACACCCCCTGCCCCCGGGGGAAGCCGAGCCCCTCCCTGGCAGTGCTCCCCAAGGGATCCTCTCCCCCCCACCCGCCCACCACCTCACCATCCCCCAGGGCTGCTCAGTGACTGAAAGCAGCCTCCGGCCGAGACAGACCAGGGGTCCCCTCCCTGGCAACTGCCACACGGGGCCTCGGCCGCGCCCTCCGCCC
This sequence comes from Panthera uncia, assembly GCF_023721935.1. Classification (NCBI taxonomy): domain Eukaryota; kingdom Metazoa; phylum Chordata; class Mammalia; order Carnivora; family Felidae; genus Panthera; species Panthera uncia. The sequence goes on along the minus strand of NC_064812.1, from coordinate 1,639,072 downwards.
GGGACTCCCCCCCCCCCCCCCCCCAGCCCCACCAGCAGGTGCACTCCTGAGCCTTCCCGAGAACAGCGTGCCGCCTAACTCCCCTGAGGAGCCTTGACCTGTTAAGAGTTTTTATTGTAAGAACTTTCTCCTCCAGAGACGCCCCCGCCAGCCACCCCTGGGGGCAGCGGGAAGAGGTCCCCTTGAGAGTGCTGTAGGTCCGTCACTGTCTCTGGGACGCTCTCGAGGGCATCCCTGATCAACAGTGGGGCTCTCCAATTCCCCAGGCAGAGAAAATCCCAGGGCTGCAGACCGCTGAGTTAGAAAGAGGCCCCCTCCCCTCGGATGAGCTCAGGGTGAGGCCCCAGAAGGCGCCGCTGCCCTGGTGGAGAGGCAGGCGGGCAAGTACAATGCGAACCGGCTCCTTGAGGCCACGGTAGCCACCAGCAGGGGCTGACAAGGGATGGGGCCCCAAGGAAGCTGGGGGTGACCCCACAAGCGGTCCAATGGGGGGGTTCCTGCCATGAGTGCCGTGGGAGAGGTGGGTCCCGGGCTCAGAACGGGGGGCCTGCGGGCGGCTGGCCTGAGGCCTCCATCTGTGAGGCCATCGGGAGGCTGGGAGCCCGGTGTAGAGAGAAAGCCCCAGAATGAGGCCTCCCCCAGGACAGGCAGCGGCCGCTTTTTTGGGCAGTTTGAAAGCTGTGGCCCAAGGAACCTTCTGCCGGGAGGGCACTTGTCTCCCCACTTGTGCCCCCCGCTCCCTGGTCAAGGCCCACAGCTCTTAGCTCTGGAGGGTGTTGGTGGGGAGGGCGGGGTGGGGTGGGGGACCCTGATGCAGCCCTGTCCAGGCTCTGAGGCACTGTAGGGACACATAAAGGGCTTTCCCAACCCCCACAAGCCCTTTGGACCATTTGCCACGAGAAGAGGGGCCAGAGTGGCCCTGAGATGGGGCGGGGCGGGGGCGGGGGGGGCTCGCTAAAGACCCTCAACACCTCCAGATCGCAGTCAGGTAGAACCGAACTTTCAGGCCACACTGTGGGCACGTGGCCCTCGAGGGCCCCACATCTGAACGGGGACCTCAGTTCCTGGGCCTCTGGTGGCACGTGCCGTCTCTGTGGTGACGAGGGCTGTCTGGGGAAGAGTGGCTGGTCAGGGGGGAGGGACTGGGCAGTGGCTGGCCTCTGCTTCAGAGCTCTGAGCAGAAAGGCCACAGGCAGGGGCCGCGGGCGCGCCGGGACTGGGCGGGCAGCCACCTGGAGGGTAGAGAAAGCCGCCCAGTGGTGGTTCTGAGCGGAAGTGGGCGGCGCCGGGGCACCGGGAAACACCCCACTGGCAGGCGCCTGCCCAGCCCGGGGGCTTGGTGCCCCCAGGCCCCGTGCTCAGTGGGTGCCCCTCCCGAGGCTGGGAGCACGGCATGGGGGCTGGGAGGCATCCTGCTCTCAGGAAGGGGCGTCCTGGAGGAGGCAAGGGGCTGGGGGAAACAGGCCTGAGTTCGGCTGGAGAAGGAGGGCTGCAGGGCGGCCAGGGTGCATTTGCCCAGGAGCCGGCGAGGCCGGTGACAGCCTGCGTCAGAAGTCGAGCAGCGGCCAGGACTCAAAGCGCCAATTTCTAGACAGGAGCGTGCAGGTGCCCGTGGTGTGGCCATCGCCCTGCGGCTGGGGGCCAAAAATCTGAGGAAGCAGGAGGATGGCCCTCGCCCTGGAGTGGGTATGGAATCAGGAGCAGCCTGGGAAGGCTTCTTGGAGGAGGCAAGAGAGGGACAGAGGGCCCTGGGTGCTCTTGGGGGGGACCGCTGTGAGAGGAGGGGCGAGGATGGGCAGGCCGAGGTGGGGGGGGTCATGGGGGGTTTGACAATGGCAGCGGTGGGGAGCAGGGGAGGGGCACGGGGTGGGGCTGGGGGGAAGGACTCCCACCTCGACACCGTAACCGCGAGGCTTTTGGAGACAGGTGGGCTGTGTGGCCGCTGGGTGGCAGGGGCGGGGCGAAGGGGGCAGGACAAGCAATCTGAGAGGTGGGGACAAGCCCCGTGGTGGCCAAGGTCAAGCTGCATGTGAGTGACTGCAGGGTACCGGGGGAAGGCAGCCCGGGGCAGAGGGGTCCCGGGTCGCGGCATGGGGTGGACAGAGTGCTCGGAGAGGGCTCGGCTCATGGGGCCTCCCAGGCAGCCGTCCGAGGGCCGCCCACCCTCCAGCCCCTCGGAGGGGATCCGCTCTCAGGGCTGCAGCTGACAAGGCCCCTGCCTGCCACACGTCCTCACGGCCCCTGAACCCGGGGTCAGTTCCTCAGCACGCACCCGTCACTGCCGCAGTTTGAAAACCCGGAATCAGGTGCACAGAGACGGAGACGGCAGACGGAGCAGTGAGGGGGCCCCGGCACCCCCACCCGGAGGGACCCCTGGGCGGAGGGAGGCCCTGAACCGCAGGAGCCCTGGGGTCACACTGGGGAGCCTGGGAACGCAAGCGTGTGCCACGGAGGGGCCGCCTCTGCACCTGCGGTTGGTGACTCTGTGAGCCTTACCAGGCTGACTTTCTCCCTGCCGCCCAAGGTCCGCGTGGAGCTGGGGAGGCAGGGTGTGGGGGCCTCACGGCTTCAGATGGACGGACCCCTCCCTGTGGGGAAGAGGTGGGATGGGAAAGACACGGGCCCCGCTGAGTCCCGTCACAGCCCACGGCTCCCCGCGACAGGCTGCCACCATCTGACTCACTTATTCCACATGTGATGATTGAACACCCAGAATGTACTGTCCCCCGTCAGCTCGGGAAAGGAAGAAAGGGGGGGCTCAGCCTGCCAGGGAGGCAGACTCCTAAACCAACAGTCATTCAAAAGTGCCCGGTGGAAACCGTCCAGGTCTGCCGGGGAGAATCAGGGCGGGCTTCCTGGAGGAAGGGGCGTTGGAGCTGGGGCCTGAAGCAGAGGGAGGAGCTTGCCAGACTGCGGCACGCGACGGGACGGAACAGCGTGCAAAGGCATACAGCAGGGGAAGCCGGTCCCGGGCCGGAGTGCAAGGGTGGAGCCCGGAGAAGGTGGTGCTTGGGGGGCCGCATGTGGCCCCCACGGCGGGGGCAGGGGGCGAGTATCCTTTGCAAACGCAAGGCTTTGGATTCAGGTGTCGCCTTTTGGCAGAAGGGAGGCTTCTGGGGCTTCAAAGCAGCAGGAAGGAGCAGGGTATCGGCCACAGGGAGGCGGCGCCCGGTCGCCATCAGACTCGGGCTTCACGCCGCACTTGAGACGAGGCAAGAGGCCTCAGAGGCCCTTCCCGACACTCTCCTCCCGGGTCCCGGCTCTGGGTCCTGCTCTGCCCGCAGATGGAGAGGGAGGGAAGGCCAGGAGGGGCAGTCTTCCCGGTGGAGGGGGACCGGGGGGGGGTGCTTCAAGATGTCTGCAGCCAAGCAACCCCAGGCCAGGAATCGCCCCTCCGGCGGTCAGCCGCGTCCCCATATCAGGTGGAGACACTCTTGTGCCCATCCCCTCGGGCCCCTCCCCTGCTGACGGAACCCCATCAGAAGGAGACCCCCCCCCCACCGGGGGGAGGCGGAGCGTGTTGGCTCCGAATGCTGCTGCTCTCACCCCCCTCTGGCCCCCCCGCCTCACCAGCGATGGCCTGGGACATGGCAAGGGCCTCTGTGCCTGTTGCTGTTGAGACGGTTCCCTGCTGGGGCCGCCGGTATGACCGGGAGCAGAGGTGTGGGTCCAGGCCTGGGGGCCCCTGGAGAGGCTGGCACTCAGCAGCGCCCCCACCTGGTCAGGAGTCCCTGAACTAGCCAAGGAGGGCCCAGCCAGAAGTGCGGTCAGCCGACGCGGCCCAAGCCTGCCCGGATGAGAGCGTCTTCCTCTCACAGCATCAGAGGTCAGAGCGGGCAGCCCAGAGCCCGTGTAGACAGTCCGTGCCCCTCCTGCCTCGTGTGGCTGAGAGCGGGAAGCCGGCGGGACCTGCAGAGTCGATGTTATTGTTCCTGGGGATTCCGTGGGGACCCCCTTCCTCTCCCACCTCACTGCCTGACCCCGTCGTCACTGGCTCCACGGACACCACGTCCTCATCACTGCCAGGACACCTCCTTCGCACTGTGTTTGCCGGTTGGGGTCTGTCCCCTCACTGGACCGTGAAGCCCCGAAATCACCTCCGGCCCCCGGCACCCTGCAGCAACGTCAGTGGCACTCAGGGACCAGATGATGCGCGGGACAATAGACCGTCACCTCCAAGGGCTTCCTGCGGGCCGGGCACCCCCCAGGAGCGTGGGCCCTGAGGTCAGACCCTCAGTCTTCCCGGAGCCTGTCACCAGCTTCTCTCCGGCTCAGCCGGGTCTCCCAGACACCAAGCGGAGGGGACCCACCATCACTAACAAGTTATTGGGGCGGTCATGCTTCACTGCTCTGTCGTGAATAATCCAGCAGCTCTGATCACAAAGTGTTGCTTCTTCAAGGACCACGTTGGTGACAGCGTGAGGTGACAGCTGCCGAGCCACGAGGGTGATGTCCCTCCACCTCCCAGGGTTTGACAGTCACTTGACGATTCCTTCACTTTTTCCTTGGCCATCTCCCCAAGGCTGAAATTACCCCCCACCCCGTCAGCAGGCTCCTTCCAAAGGACCAGCTCGCTTTGGGAGAAGCTCTCTCGGGCCCAGAGAGGACTTTCGTGACCAGTCTCCTGCCTCCTTGACACAAGTCCCTTCCACAGCGTCCCTGGCATTCCGGGTTCTGGTTGGTTACCTCCAAGGCTGGGGAACTCACTATCCCTTCAAACATGTAAATGAAGCAGGGAGGGAGGCAAGATAGGGGTCATCTAAGACCCCAGATAACCCATCAAGGGCAATGGTAATGCAGAACCCCCCCCCCGTCTCCCCAAAGCCATAGAGGTTTTGAAGAGACCCCTTTACGAGACCTTTCCCTGCGTAGAGTTGGTGGGCATGGGCGGCCCTGCCGGTCTCCAGAGAAGAAGTGAGCCACTGGCACAGAGGAGGGAAGGTGTGCTCAGCAAAGGGAAATAACCAGGCAAGTTGGCCTGATGGAGGAACTTGACGGGAGCTGTGTTCAAATCCTAGTGCAGCAGTGGTGGGAAAAGGCCAACCACAGGCCACGCCCCCATTAGCCCAGCCAGGGCCTGTCCCATCCCCATTCTCCCCTCCCTTCCCCAAGGCGTGCAGTCAGGGATGGGGGGCCTCCAGGAGGGGCTGCCTACACAGTGGTGGGGGGTTGTGGGGGTCGTGGGGTCGTGGGAGCCACGGGGTGAGGGAGGGGGAGGTTTCCAGCTGCACTGGGTGTTCACACGTGTCCTCCCTGCAAGGCAGGCAGACCGGCCGGGCCGCACGGGGGTCCCCGCCTGGATGCTGCGTCCTGCATCCTGTTCCACCGACCTGTGCACCCCTCCTGCCCCCGGTTCTGCACGGTCTTGATCACTGCAGCGACGTCGTGATAAGCCTCAGAGGTGGGTAGATCGATCCCTCACGCCTGAGTCTTCTTTTTTGAAAACGATTTCAGCTAGTCTAGGACCTATTCTGGTTCCTTGGCCTTTTCCTGTAAATTTTAGAATTTTGGAAGAATCTTGTCCCTAGCTACAAAAAGTCCTTGTGGAATTTTGACAGGAGTTGCCTTAAAACTTACATAAATTTGTGGAGAATTGACATCTTCACCCTGTTGACTCTTCTAATCCATGAATATGGTATGTCGCCCCTTTTATTTAGAGCCTCTTGAATTTCACCAATCTTTTGTACTTCCAGCAGACAAGGCCTGAACATGTTCTATTAAATTTACACCTAAGTATTTCATTTTTTCCCCAGCAACTGTAAATGATATTTCTATTTCTGTTTCCACGTGTTCATTGCTGGTACATAGAAATACACAACTGATTTTTTTTTAATTTTTTAATGTTTATTTATTTTTGAGACAGAGAGAGACAGAGCATGAACAGAGGTGGGGTAGAGAGAGAGAGGGAGACACAGAATCTGAAACAGGCTCCAGGCTCTGAGCTGTCAGCACAGAGCCCGACGTGGGGCTGGAACCCACAAACCGTGAGATCATGACCTGAGCTGAAGGCGGATGCTTAACCGACTGAGCCACCCGGGCGCCCCACACAACTGATTTTTGTGTGTTGATCTCATTTGTGACCTTATTGAACCCACTTATTAGCTCGAAAGGTTTTTTTTTGGTAAATTCCTTGGGATTTTCTACACAGACGATTGTGTCATCTGTAAATGAGGATAGTGTTATCTCCTCCTTTCTATCTGTACGCCTTTTATGTATTTTTCTTGCTTTATTGCAGTGGCTAGAACTTCCAGTATTCCTGATCTTAGGAGGAAAACGTTTGGTCTTTTACCACTGGTGTGATGTTAGGTGTAAGTTTCTTGTAGACTATCAGGTCGAGAGAACTCCCCTCGATTCCTATTTTTCTGCAAGTTTTTATCGTGACCAAAGTGTTACATTTTCTCAACTACTCTTTCAGTATCAAGAGACATGATCATGTGATTTATCGTCTTGGCCCACTAATATGGTGAATTACATTGCTTATTTTCAAATGCTGAGCCAGCCTTGCACCCCAGGAACAAGCCTCTCGGTCACAGTACATGATTATTTTTATACACTGCGACATTCTATTTGCTTCTATTTTGTTAGGGATCTTTGTACCTATATTTATGAGAGACACTGATCTATGTTTTCCCCTCTTTCTTTCATTCTTTTTTCTTTCTTTCCTTGTTTCTTCCTTTCCTTGTTTCTTTCTTTCTTTCTTGTTTCTTTCTTTCTTTCCTTGTTTCTTCCTTCCTTCCTTCCTTTCCTTGTTTCTTTCTTTCTTTCTTTCTTTCTTTCTTGTTTCTTTCTTTCTTTCTTTCTTTCTTTGCTTGTTCCTTTCTTTCTTTCCTTGTTCCTTCCTTCCTTCCTTCCTTCCTTCCTTTCCTTGTTTCTTTCTTTCCTTGTTTCTTTCTTTCTTCTTTCTTTCTTTCCTTGTTTCTTTCTTTCCTTGTTTCTTTCTTTC
>NC_064812.1:1615313-1632119 GCF_023721935.1 Panthera uncia | reverse complement strand
TTCTTTCTTTCTTTCTTTCTTTCTTTCTTTCCTTGTTTCTTTCTTTCTTTCCTTGTTTCTTTCTTTCTTTGTTCCTTCCTTCCTTCCTTCCTTCCTTTCCTTGTTTCTTTCTTTCTTTCTTTTCTGTCTTTTCTTTCTTTCTTTCTTTCTTTCTTTCTTTCTTGTACTGTCTCTGTCTGGTAGTACTAGGTTCATAAAACACACGTGGAGGAGGTGAGGAGCTGAGCCCAGGAAGGAAAATGACAATGCAACACAATGTAGCACAAGGTGCAGTGTAGGGGGGTAGGGGGTGGGGGGGTGGGGCTGTCCTGGGAGGGATGCACATGGAAGTACCCAGCCTTTTGGAAGAGAGGGAAGGGAAAGAATAAGGGGTGCTCCTGGGGACACGGCAGGAGCGGGGCCCGCACATGGGAGGAAGGGGAAAGAGCAGGAGGAAGCCTGCATGAACAGACTTGGAAGGCTGGACTCATCTCAGAACTGCTGCAAGGACCAGAGCTGGAGACTCGGGGGCAAAAAGGGTGTGACGGTCCTGCCCCTGGTCCTGACAGTGAAGGTCCAGAAGTAAGGGGGGGTGGGATCATTCTAGCATACCTAAGCCCCGCCCCCCTTGGGGAGCCCAACTGCCATCGCAGAGCTGTGAGGACAGCAGGAAACAGGGCCAAGGCGGAGGCTGCAGGCGGGTCCAGGAGGAGAGAGGAGGGGTAGCAGGAGCCAGACAGGCTGAGGATCCCCCAGGAAAACCTCTAGGGAGGCCTGAGGTTGGGGCTTCAGGAAGGCTTGAGGTTCAATGGGGCCCGGGTCGCTGCAGATGAAGGGAAGCACATATTCCGGTTTTCTGGCCAAAGGTGAAGAAACGCACGTGAGCCAGAGCTCGTGCCCAGTAAGGGTTGACTCCCTGTCAAAACCCGTAAGATGTTCCGACCAGAGCCCCACACGGACACAGGGAAGAAGGAATGTGGAAATGAACCTGCAGGTGGATGGGGCAGTGGTCACCTGCCTGCCACCAGACTTAGTGGGGTTTCCATGGACAAGAATTATGTGCATTTTGATGGGTGTCCCACGGCCACAGAGCTGCCCGTTGGTGGAAGTCAGAGGTCTCCCGGGAGGGCGTCGCACGCCCCGCCGGGAGACCCGGGAGCAGAGGGCCTGGCAGCACAAGTCTGGGCTCTCTGAACAGCCGAGTCCAGGGCAGAGAAGGGCTGGCATCTTGGGGGGCAGGCCCCGAGTCCCCCCCCCCACACATCCGGGCACCGGCACCACCCAGCCCCATGTCCAAGGCCAGGGGACAGAGGAGGCCATGAGCAAGGGTTCAGTCTGTGGGCCAGGCCCAGAGGCCCCGCTAGTCCCCAGCCCCTTTCTGGACCACCGTGTTCACAGGCAGGTGGCACCTCTTGGACAAAGGCGTCACCAGCTAGTTGGGGGGGGGGGGCTACAGGCATCCATCCACAGCCCCCTGGGCCATTCCCCTGAGACTGACCGGGCTGTCCTTCAGGTGCCCGCACTGAAGGCAAGGGAAGTGTGGCCTCCTATGTGGGGAGGGGACAGGGAGGCCCCCCCCAGGGGCTTTGATCCGCATCACTATGACAACATTTGGAAGGCTTGTTAGAAATTCACTTTCCACTCCTTCCCTCAGAAGAGTCCACAGGGCAGGCCTCACAGCCCAGGAGTCTTTAACCCAGGTCCCCGAGGGCTGGGGTGACCATGACGAGAGCCCCTGGGTTGGGGGGGGTGGGTCAGCTGCCCCCAGGGGGGCTGAGGCCCAGGGAGGGAGGGCAGAAGGCAAGAGGAAGGGCCTGCCCTGGAGCGGGGCTGGCGTGCCACTGTGGGGGCAGGGTGGCTGCAGGCTCGGCCCCAGCCCCGCATCTCAGCTGGTGTGGGTTTTGTGGGAGGGATCCCTTCCCGCGGTTGGATAAGCACCCAATTGGCCCTGCGTGGGAAGCAGGCTGGCTCCCCTGGGATCTCTCCTGGCAACAATTCCCTGCAGCCTCGGGGCTCTGGAACCACACCCCTGCGGTGGCTCTGGCCTCTTCCCAGAGACCCCGCACAGCCTCTGGGGCCCCTAGGGCTCCCCGGCTGACAGCCGGGGAAGCCAGAGCTCCCACAACCCTGGGACCCGGCCCCTTCACCCGGTGGTCAGGCCCAGCCGACCAGCCCCTGCCCCTTCCGGGGATGTCCCCTGGGTGAGGCGCCCAGCACCCGGCAACAGAGAGCGAGCCACGAATATGACTTACAACGTTCTGGCAACCAGAGAAATTCATTTAAATCACGCATTTTATTTAACCCGGTAAATGCACAGCATTGCCAGTGAGGAAGTGGTCAGCGTCAGGGGACACGCGGCCCCAACCGTCCTTTGTGGGGTCTGCAGGGCTGGGAGCAGAGCGTGGTTTGGGGGCCGGCTCTGCCCTGGGATGAGACCCCCCCTCCTCTTTCTGGCTCTCCAGAGACCGCCCCCATCCCCTCCCCAACGGCCCACGCGTTGGCGTGGGGGCAGGCGAGGGGGCAGGCAGGGGGGAGGCAGAGCAGGAGGAGGGAGGAGGCTGAGGCCCTGCGGGCTCCTGGCTCTCCTCTCCCTCCCACGCAGCTCATCGGGACGCTGGCACCGAGACAGCGCGGAGCTGCTCTTAGCGCTGCAGCCCCCCCCCCCTCACCACGGCAGCCCCGCTCCCCTCCGCCCCCCACCCTCCATGGTCTGGGTCCCAGGAGCGGATACCAGGGGAGGACTCTGCAGGTGTGACGGTGACCTCACGGCTGCCACCGCAGAGATGGGGAGACTGAGGAGGAGGAAGGGAGCCCAGTGAGTCTGTGGGAGGCAGGCACTCTGACCCGTGTCACTGCTGGGGGCCCGCGGCCAGCGCGGAGGCCACAGCTGCCCAAGCCACAAGAGGAGGGTGCTCAGCCGTGCCGCTGGTCCTGGTCGTCAAGGGAGAGGCGGAGGGAGGGGGCAGCTGTGAGGGCACGGGGGATGACGTGAGGCCACTGAGGGCCTTTCTGGACACTGATGTCAGCCCGGCTGGGATGGTGACAGCAGGAGGGGCCACCGTGAGGAACAGGACAGTGGCAGTGATGGGACCACGAATGGAGATTTCTGATCACCACCCCCTTGCACCTCCTGATGGATCCGGAACCCCAGGGGCCCTTGTCAGCCCCTGCCCCCACTGCCCCCCATACACGCCTACACCCTCCCTCCACACACACCCCTACCACCCTCCACACACACCCCCTACTACACACACGCACACACACACACACAGGTGCCTGAAACTCATCCATCAAGGATGCCATGGGTACCACAGCCTGGTTCCCATGGCAACACCTGGATGATGGGGCAGGGGAGAAATGCAGGAACACACTAAATAAGGAACAACAACTTCCAAAAACGAGCATCCAGGGAGAAATAACCACGGAGGGATGGTCCTGGAAGGGCCTTTAAGGCCAGGCCAGCGGGAGCCAAGGGAAGCTTGGACGCAGAGATGCCCGATGGCTTCACACGTCAGATTTCGGGGAGGTGTTGAGGTCCGGGGCCCAGGAACTGGAGTCCTAGGGGGCGTCCCAGCCCCAGACCCCGGGCCACACCACCACCCCCCCGCCCCCGCCGCCGGCCGAGCAGCCTCGTCCCGTGCCTCTGTCCCCACGGGCGCCTATCTCCAGCCCACGGCCGGGCTCGGAACCCCACAGCCCCAGACAGCAGCGCACAGGCCCCCACCCTACCTCTTCTTGACCCGGAGCCCCGCACAGCGGAGATTCACCTGCGCACGGGAGCACGCCCCAGTTAGGGTCCCCTCGGAGGCTTCGAGGAGCAGCGGGAGCACACGGGCTCCTTCTTGACCGCGACGGGCTCCGGGAGATGTGGGGGTCTGAGTGGACCGCCAGCTCTTGCTTCAGCCGGGGATCGGGGGAAAGCAACGCTCCTGCTCTCCAGGGCCACGTCTGAACGCTCACCGACAAGAATTCATTACGAGAATTCATTACGGACGTGGTTTCAGGGCGCCTCATCCAGGCCAGGCCCTACTTCCAGGGCTGTGGGGGCCCTCCCCAGCCCCACGGCCTGGGATCCCCAGCTCCCTGTGGCGGGAGGGGTCACGGTTTCCTGTAAGGTCCTCCTGGCCTCGGTTAGGTGGGGCCAACGTCTCTGGCGAGTCGTGCACAGAGCAGAGCTCCCCGGGGGGCTCTCTGAGCGCCGCGGGGGGCGCCCTCCTATTCCACGGTGAGGGTCTCCCTCGCCCCCATTTCCCGAGCGTGGAGACAGACTGACATTTTCTGGCAGAACTCTACCAAGTACAGGGCAAAACAGAGACAAGATAATTACGGGGATAACAGAGGCTAAAAATAGCCTCCTTCACAGCCCAGACTCCTGGCATGGAAGACGCCAGACACGGAGGAGAGAACGACAGAGAGCAGGGCTTTGGAGGATGAATAGAAGTCTGGCGGACGGTGGCCGGTCCCTGCGAGGGGGTGGAGGCAGCGTTGTGGCTCCCGGTGCGCCATCCAGAGGACTGAGCGAGCGAGGCGTCAGAGGGCCTCAGAAGTCCCCGGTCTGACCTTCCTTCTAGAGCCAGCCGGTTACCCTTGGGGCGGGGTGCTCGCTCCCTCATCAAGTAGCTGCTGTCTTTGGGGAGCAGCCTCTAAACAAGCCGCCCCTCTTCCGGGCGCCTGGGCCGGAGCCTGGCACGCTCTGTGTGGCACCAAGGCTCAGAGGCGGGGCAGAGGGGGGCGCGGCTGGCACATGTCCTCCCGTGGGTCAGAGCCAAGCTTGGGGCCCAGCCGTGGACGGGGAAGGGACTCGGAGAGGGACGCCGGGCCCCCCCGGCCCTTTCTGGGCCTGAGCCGAGGACGCTGTGCTCAGAAGTCATTCAGGTGGGGCTGTGCCCAAGGTCCAGGGCTCCTGCAGAGGGCAGGTCCGAGGGAGGAGGCGTTCTGGAGCAGTGCACACAGAGGTGGGCGGCAGGAAATAGCTGGGGAGAGCCAGGCAGAGGGCGGGGGCCTACGGGAGGGAACGGGGCGGTGGGGGTGGCGGGAGGAGGTTTGCTTCTAAGGGATTCTGGAAGGACAAAGTGGCTGGCAGGACGGGAGGGGCCAGAGGAGGCTGCCCAGAGAGAAGGGGGCAGAGGTAGAGACAGAGGGGGGGGCCGGGGAAGGAGGGGGACGAGGAGGCCAGGGAGGCCTGCCGAAGGGGCTTCTGGCCCGTGAGGTGTCACCCCCCCAGCACAGCGGGGCGGCGGCTGGGAGCAGGGGTCTGGAATTGGGGCTCCCTGCAGACGCAGTCCGAGACTGCGGGAGGACAAACAGGCTCCAGCCGGGACTGGGGGCATCTCGAGGCCTGGGGCAAAGGGTGAAGATTTGGGTGCAGAGTCGAGAGTGGGACTGGTCAGCCGCGATGAAGGGTCTGGGGTGCCCCTGGCGGTGACACGCGGTCTGGCTTCAGCTCCCGGCTCAGGCCACGCTGCCCTCACCCGCGTCCCCCAGGGTGGCCCGGGGTCGGCGCTGGGGTCGTCTGGTCATCTGGGCAGGGCGGCTTTGGCGTGGCTGAGGGAGGGGAGCGGCGTGCCCGCAGAGGTGCCCGGGTGGGGCTGCAGAGGGAGGGGAGGGGGGACGAGAGAGGACGAGGCCCAGGAAGGAAAGCTTGCCGCCGGATGTCCGGCTTTCACGCCGCCCCAAAGACTCAGCCTGAAGCGGACAGAGGTTCGAAGGGGGCCGTCTGGTTCACCTGGCGACTCCCTGCCCCGCCGGGGCCTCCGCCTCCCGGTCCATACGGCGGCCGGCCTGGCTCTGAAGCTCCATCGGAGAGGGGAATGGGGGCTGCGGGCCGGAGGACCCCCTTGCAGCTCCTGGCCCCATGCTGGGGCCGCCGGAGCCCAGGGCCGCGGGGCTGCGTCCGCCCGGCCTCCCTCCTGGAGGAAACAGGCGACGGCTACTGCCCGGAAAGCAGGGCAGAGGCTGGGAGCGCAGCAGCGTGGGGGAGCCCCTGGGGGGAGCCCCTGGGCGGCGGGTCTGCGGGGACTTTGGTGGAGGAGCCCAGGGGAGGAAGAAGCACGGGGAGCTTCACGGTCCGGGCTGGATCTGGAACCAGGGGTCGGTGGGGGCAAAGGCAGGGCCCGAAGCAGAGCGCTCTCCTGTAGACACAGGACCACCTGCTCCTTCGCCTCCGGGAGGGAGAGCGTGTGCCAGGCGGAGTGGGGGAGGGTGTGGGCTCAGAAACATCCCTCCGGTGAGGACATTGTTGCCAGCATCTTCCAGGCAGGAGGCATGGGGAGCATGAGTCTAGCCGGTTCATGGCAATCTTGGTCTTGTCCCTGTACCTCCTTGTGCCTCAGTTTCCAGAATATGGGGCTGTCGAAGGGGACCCCATCCTAGGGGATCCTGTCCTAGAGGAGCCTGTCCTAGGGGATCCTGTCCTAGGGGAGCCTGTCCTAGGGGATCCTGTCCTAGAGGAACCTGTCCTAGGGGAGCCTGTCCTAGGGGATCCTGTCCTAGGGGATCCCGTCCTAGAGGAGCCCGTCCTAGGGGAGCCTGTCCTAGAGGAGCCTGTCCCAGAGGAGCCTGTCCTAGGGGAGCCTGTCCTAGGGGATCCTGTCCTAGGGGATCCTGTCCTAGAGGAGCCTGTCCCAGAGGAGCCCATCCTAGGGGATCCTGTCCTTAGGGATCCTGTCCCAGGGGAGCCTGTCCTAGGGGATCGCGTCCTGGGGGATCCTGTCTTAGGGGATCCCGTCCTAGAGGATCCCGTCCCAGGGGAGCCTGTCCTAGGGGATCCTGTCCTTGGATATCCTGTCCTAGAGGAGTCCGTCCTAGGGGATCCTGTCCTAAGGGATCCTCTTCTAGGGAGCCCATCTTAGAGGACCCTATCATGGGAATTCTGTCATAAGGGAGAGGGACAGAGAGAGATGGAGACAGAGACAACAGGGACCCGGAGACCCCAAAGAGATCCAACCGAAAGGAAGAGGAGGGAAGAAGGAGGAAAAGCAGGAGCCCGGGGGGCAGAGCAGGGGACGAGATGGGGAGCGGGGGCATCGGGGGCAGGACAGGTCAGCTGGACCGTGGCCACCAGTCACTCAAGGGGCACGGGGACGGCAGTCCCCCGCGAGGGAGCGCTCCTGTGCTGGGCCGAGGGCTCAGAGGCCACTTTGTTCTTTAAACTCGTGCTGGAACAGGCCAATTACAGACCCCCAACCAAGCTTTCCCTTCAGATTGCAAGTTACACTTGCAGTCCTCGCTGCTCAGAGCCACTTGAGGGCACTTCAAAGTAGCGTTTGGTCCCATTTATGTCTTCAAGCCTTTTCTTTTTGAGAGAGAGAGAGAGAGACCTTGCCTGCGGCAGGCCAGCACTCTGGGAAGGGACAGAGAGAGGGGGAAGGGCAGAGGGGAGAGGAGCAGGGAGGGTGGGGAGAGGGGCAGAGAGAGGTGGAGAGGAAAGGAGAGGGGGGAAGGGCAGAGGGAGAGGGAGAGGGGCAGGGGGAGAGGAGGGGCAGAGAGTGTCCCAAGCGGGCTCTATACTCTCAGTGCAGAGCCAGATGCGGGGCTCGAACCCATGAACCGAACCGTGAGATGGTGACCTGAGCCCAAGTCCAACGTTCAACTGACTGAGCCACGCGGGGGCCCCTGTCTTCAAGCCTTTTAAGCTACATCCGTAAGATTAACATATTCTACATGGAATCTACCTTGTCAGACGTCGTGAAGTTTCCGAAAACTTAATTATTATGAACTCGGTAAATGATGCCGAACGGTATGGTGGTTCTTAAGCTCTTCCCAACGTTCCAACACTGTACATAAAATCGTATATGGTTTCTGCCCAAAGCCACGAGCGTAACCAGGGGCCCAGTGAGACAGTCCGCGTCGGCATCGCTTCTATCAGCCAAATTGTCTGCGGTGTGAAAATGCTTAAAATATGAAGCACATACAAATTCTTGGCAAAGGTGGTAACGTTTTGAGGTTGATTCTCTTTTAAATTTCTTTTTTAGTTTATTTATTTTTGAGAGAGGGAACACGAGCGGGGGAGAGAGAGAGAGAGGGAGACAGAGGATACGAAGCAGGCTCCGCGCTGTCAGCACAGAGCCGGAGGCAGGGCTTGAACCCGTGAGCCGTGAGATCGTGACCTGAGCCGAAGTCCGACTGAACCACGGCGCCCATCTCTCTCTTAAGTGTCTACGTTAATTCTAAATCCTCTTGGAGCTAAAAGTCCCTATGGACTAGAGTCACATCACCTGTGAAATGTCACCTAGAGCAGTCCTCCAGACCACCCTCACTTCTGACGCCAGCTGTAGACTCTGGGGTCCCCGGGATCGTCCTCCAGGAGGACTCCCAGCACCCCCGGGGGGCGGCACGCTCGCAGTCACGGTTTATCACAGGGAAAGGACACACACCACCATCAGCCAGGGGTTGGGGCGCACCGGGCAGGGCCCAGGAGGGTGCAAACCGCCCTCTCCCCGCGGGGCCGTGGGCAGCGACGTGATGGCACGCACCAGCGTCGCCAACCGGGAAGCCCCCAGCTTCCGGCGGCGCGGCAACCTTCCGGCAGCCTCCGGCGTGCGAGGCCTTTATCTGGCTTCCGTTCACTGCCCGCGTGGCTGACCTCAGTCTCCGGCCCCTCGGGAGGCCGAGCCGACCCCGCGTGGCCCAGAGCCCCGGGGAAACAAGGATGCTAGACTCTGGATGTCCCCGGGCTTGGCAGTGACCTCCCAGCAGCCGAGGCCAGAGGCCAGACCTTCGTTGGGCAGGGTGGAGTTCACATCACCCCAAACAGTCCTCCACGTGGCCTTCTGTCCTCCGGCTGTCCACCGAGACCTCTCCCTCCCTCCTGCACGTGTGTGGGCCCTTTGCAGCTGCCTGTGGACCCGAGACAGCACCCCTGTGCTGGCTGTGGCTGGCAGCGATGGGCCTCCTCCTGGGCCTCCCTGGGCCTAAACACTAAGGTATGCCTTTCCTGTCCCTGGGCCCTTCCTCTGGCCTTCACCAGCAGACGGAGACAGTGGCCTGGGGACGGCAGAGCCCTCGGAAGGTCCTGAGTAAGCAGATAGAGCCCAGCTGCCAGCCACATGTTTATGTGGCAGAAAATAAGCTGTTTTGTTTGTCGGGCCTCTTTGTTACAGCAGCTTGACCTCCCTCTGACTGCTACACTTTCCCCAGCCCCTTTCTTCCTGCAGTTTCCTTTTTTAAAAAACAATTGTTTTATGTCTATTTATTCTGAAAGAGAGCGAGACAGAGACAGAGACAGAGCACGAACGGGGGAGGGGCAGAGAGGGAGGGAGACACAGAATCCGAAGCAGGCTCCAGGCCCCGAGCCGTCAGCACAGAGCCCGATGCGGGGCTTGAACCCACAAACTGTGAGACCATGACCTGAGTCGAAGTCGGACACTTAACTAACTGAGTCCCCCAGGTGCCCCTTTGAGGCAGTTTCCTAACTGCTGCGGCCAGCGGCCCATCCCCAACAGCACCTCAGGGGATATGCAAGGCCCAAGTCCCCGCTGAGCTCTGCAGGGGCAGCAGGGCACCCACTGAGCACCCACTGAGCACCCACTGCGGCCTGGGCACCCTGCCCACGGACCCTCACACCAGCGCTATGGGCAGACTTGATTTTCTAGAAAAGGCATCCCTGGGAACTTGAGCTCACCTCCACGTGGCTCAGAAGCCCCCCACCAAACTGGGTCGGCAGGGTGAGCCCCCCAGGGCTCCTGGATGCCCTGCCTCCAGTCCCAGCACTGATCCCCAAAAGGAGGCAAGCACAGCCCCTCCCCGTGCCTCAGTCTCCCCCACCCCCTAGTCAGGAGAGGAGGCTGGGTGGTCTGTGACAATGGATGGGCGGGACCGGGGAGGGGTGAGGCGGGCCTTTATGGGGAACATCCTGTGCCCAGAGTCGCTGGGGGTGGGCCCCTCCACCCCATGGCCCCCCCTGCTCCGCCTTCGGCCCGGCTCTGCAGACACAGGGACTCAGCCACATCTCCCTTACTTACTGCAAGTGCTCTGAGAGCCTGTTTCACAATCACCCGATTACCGATTACCGGAAGTAACTTCTTATTGAAAAGAAAAGGCCCCTACAGTTTCCAGCCTTTGATGTGAGCTGTAGCCTGTCTCCTGCAGAAATCCCTGCCTCCCAGGCATCACCATGGTGCCCCTGCCTCCTGTTCCCGTCAATTTCCTCTCTCCATTCTTGTCAGAGTTGCCATTATTTAAAAGAAATACGAGGGAAGAATAGGGAAGAGGCTGCCTTTTCACCTCGGGAGCACCGTGCTCGGGGCCGCCAGCCCTCTTCACGCGGAGGGTGACGACATTTCCTTGTGGCAGGTGGTGCTTTCTGCTCCGGCTCATTTCCTGCCCGCCCCGGGTCTCCCCTGTGTGCCCAGCAGGCCGTGTCCTCCACCACGATGCTGCATCGAAGCTCTAGCAGGGGCAGCCCTCCCCAGGCTGGGCGGGGCTCACACTCCCTGCCCCCGCCCCTGCCCCCGCCGCCTGGCCCAGGACACCCCCCCCCCGCCCCCGGAGCAGAGCAGCCCCTTTGGAGGGGCAGGACCTGTGCTGGGTACCTGACAAGCCCCTGTCCATGACTGTGGCACTGGGGCTGGTCACTTGTACACGTCAGCCTAGCTAGGGAACTGTCCCCGGGCATCCAAACTCTCATGAAGGCCTTTTGCAGGTGTGACTGAAGCCTATCGTCAGTTGACTTTAAGTAAGGGAGATCATCACCAAGGCAATCTGGGTGGGCCTGGCTCAATCCGTTGATGGGTCTTAAGAGCAGAGCTGAGCCATCACCCAGGAAGAAGCTGTCCCACAGTAGCTCAGCCTGAGCCTGGCGGGGGGGGGGGGGGGGGGGGGGCTTCCAGCCTGCCCTACGGCCTATGCACTGGCCTAGCCGGGCCCACAACTGAGCAAGAAAACTGCTCACAACCAACCGCTCACCATCCGCCCCCACTGGGCCTGCTTCTCCTTGAACGCTGGCTGGAACAGGGGTTTGAGCCCCCACCAGGCTATCTCTCCCTCTGTCTTGGGGGCCTGGTGACCCCACAGAGGCAGGTGAGGCCAACCGCCCACGGGGCATCGAATGGCCCTCGTGTCTCAGTTCTCGAACCCACGCGTGGATTAGATTAGTGACGGTATGCCCATTTTGCAGATGAGGGAACAGGCTTGGAGAGACCAAGTTTATGACCCGGGACTTGTCAGGGTCGCCTCCCAGCGGGGATCTTGCCTCGCCTGGGTCCCCGGGGCTCGATGCCCGAGAAGACCCCTCGGCTTCCAGCCCTAGGCCTCCGTGTGGGCTGAGCCCTGGCAGCAGACTTCTTAGGACACCCCCACCACACACACCCCAGCAGGCAGTGGGCAGAGGATTCGGGGGCACACTGCTCAGCTCAGCTACAACGAGGGCTCCGCCCAGTCTCTCCCACTGCCGGCCGCCTCAGGCGTTCGCTTCCGTGGGGGGAGCCCCTAAGGCCCTTCTACCCTGAGGATCCAGGACCCTGACCAACTGGCCTGTGGGGTGATGGGCCTGCGCTCCCTAGGTCCCCAGAGACCCTTCAGTCTGCACCCGTGGGGGCTCCGGGGACCCGCCACCCCGAGCCGCCTCCCTCCGCACGCCATGCCCGCCAACCCCAGTCCACAGAGAAATGACAGTGCGCACCGAGAAGTTTCAGTGTTTTATTAACAAAAACTTAAAAAGTCTGTCTTCAGGGAAGGTGACGGGGGCTGCACACAGCTTGGCCTGACATCAAGGCCTGATCCACTGGGGACGGGGAGGGCTGGCCACACCCTCTCGAGGACCCTGGGGCCTCCCTGCAGCCCGTGCCAGCTTGTGAGTGTGGGTTATGGCTTATGTGCAAAAATAAAATCTGGGGGTGCTGGCAGGAGTGCATGATGTCGGGGCTCACAGAATCTTCTGCAGACACCAGTCTTCTGAACCTGGGAACCCCCACTGGACAGGTGGAAAGGAGGACCCCCAGCCAGGGCCTGCTGGGACTACAGACGTGAGTGGCCAGTCTGCACCGGGGTGCTGGTGTTTGGAGAGGTGGGGGTCCGGACCCTGGCAATGGCGGGGCCTGGCAGAGAGCCCGCTTAAGCCCCAGGGGCAAAGGCTTCTGGGCACTGCTGGGGCTGCGGGCGGGAGCAGGGGCTGTGGCCTCGGCGTCAGAGCTCCCGGAAAGCTCTGGTAGGAGAGGACGGCCGCCGTGGCCGTGGCCGGGGGTTCCTGGGCTGGAGTGAGGCAGGGCCCAAGGTGGCAGACGCCGACTCCAGCCACAGCGGACCTGGGGGCGGGAGGGCTGGCGGCCAGCGGGGCAGGCCTGGCGGCAGGCCCTGGCCCTCACGCTGGCCCGTCTTCACCACCAGCTCTCCGCCGGGCCTGTCCTCTCTGCAGCCCCTCTCGCCGACCTCAACGTCTCCTCGTGTGCAGGCAGCTTGCAGGAGGAGAGGGAGGGGAAGTGCCAGGCAAGCAGCAAAGGCTCTGTGGGAGCCTTGGGACCTGAAAGAAAGACACGGGGGCCTCAGGGACAGGCCAGAGGCTGGGAGGAGCTCCGCAGGAAGGGTGTGCGTGGACGTTATGGGGCGGCCCCCTGGCTTGCCCAGAGCGCCGCTGGGGGCCGCCGGGCCCGGGGCCCCGGGAAGGACAGCTGAGGGATAGGGTCTCGGTGGGAGAGATGGGGCCCCTTACCTGTCGTCACTCTCCCGGCTCCTCAGCTGAGTGTGAGGACTCGGGCCCTGTGGGACCCTCCGCCCGCCGTGGGTGAGTCATCGAGCCCAGCCGATCCTTTTCCAGGCTGGTGTGAATCGCTCATGCTGAGGAGAAAGCGCCGGGTCGGGTCCTGTGAGAGCTGGCTCAGCACCCCCCAGCCCTCCTCCCCGATCCCTGGGCTCTCTGCTCCTTCCCCACCGCTCCCCCCAACACCCCACCCCTGCAGCTAACTAGCTGGGGCTGCCTCTGAGCCTCAGTGGGCTCACCCAGAAAATGGACGGCCCTGGGTCCTCCCTACTCTACAGCGCCCCCCCCCCCGGGGGTGGTGCCGTGGGGGCAGGGGCTCACCTGAGGGGCCAGGAGGCACCAGGACGCCAGGTCTGCTGCTGCCGCCGCTGCGTCTTACGCTTCAGCTCTCCTCCAGGAGGAGGGGCCGCATGGCCCGAGGCTGGCCGGCCGCCCGAGGCGGCGACAAGAGTGCCAGCCGGCTGCGCAGCGACTGCCAGGAGAAGGCAGCGCGCCGAAGCCAGGGTTCCGGTGGCACCGGTCTGTCTTCGCGTCCGTTCCGGGGTGTCCCTTGAGCTTGGTGCGCACTGGCCTGTGCCACCCGGACACTTGACCTCTGAATGCCCGGAGGGCCCAGGCGCGGGGCGGAATAAGGGAGCCTGGAAGTCGGGTCACGGCCTGAGAGTGTGCAGGGTGCGGATGGGGGCCGGGAAAGACAGACGGGAGAAAGGCAGGTGACGAGGCAGGGGTCCCGCAGGACGGGGCGGGGGGGCTCCTTTGCTGCTGGGGGGGTGGGGGGAGAGTGTCCACATCTGGATGACGCGTGTTTGTGCGAGTCCGGCCGGGAGGCGGAGGTGGGGTGGCCAGCGGGCGGGGGGACGAGGGCTCCCCCGCACGGGGCTCGGCCCGGCTCGGACAGTCCTGGTCGGCAAAGGCCACGGGCGGGGGGGTGGCGGGCCGGCTGCGGCCTGGGCCGCCCTCTATTCGGGCTGGGTCCGGTCGCTGGCCACAGACTCGCTGGTGAGGGCCGGCGTGAGGGCCTCGGCCTCCTCCTCGGCGGGCCGCTGGGGGCCGGCGGGCTCGGAGGCCTGCTCCAGGCCATCCTGCACCTCCTTGCCCCTCTGGATGAGCTGCTCCAGGGTCTTGGGCAGCGGGTGCCGCAGGAAGCGCTTCAGCTTGGGCTGCAGGGTGCCCACCACGTACTGGATGATCTCCTCCTCGTCGGCGTCCACGTACAGCGTCTGGTACAGGTCCCGCTTGCGCCACAGGAACTGGTCCAGCGGCTCGCCCTGTTTCTGCGGCAGGTCCAGCTCGCGCTGGATGGCCTCGCGGGACAGCGTGCCCTCGCTGTACTGCAGGAATTCCTTCTTGAACTCCACCCAGTTCTTCACGGAGCCCTGCTTGAACTCCCACCACTTCTTGGCCGGCCCGTTCATGTGGTTCTGGATTTGGGACAGCCAGTACTCCTCGGAGCCGCCCACCTGCCGCAGGTACTCCTCCAGGTGGCTGAGGAACTCCCTCGGGTCCTCGAAGATCTGCGTGTCCACGCCGGGGCCGGGCTGCCCGTCCTCGCCGGGCGCCCAGGGCGGGTACTGCTGGGCCTCGGCGGGCTCCTGCCCGGGCAGCTCGCCGGCGGCGGGGGGCGGGGTGATGGCGTAGGGGCTGACCGTGTAGTCGTACCCATCCGCGTCGTGGCAGTAGGTCTCGGGACCCCCGACGCCCACGGACACGGTGCGGCGGGCCGGCTCGCCGCCCACGGGGTACTTGCCGCCCATGGACTCCAGGCGGTCGGCCCACCTCTCCAGCCGGTAGAAGACCTCCCGCCACACGTGCATCTCGCGCTTGACCCAGCGCTCCAGGTTGGCGATGGTCTCCTGGCAGCGGCACAGGCAGGCCTTGATGGACTTCTTCCAGCGCTGCGAGTCGCCGGTGGGCACGTAGCCGTCCAGGTTGCTCTCCAGCTTACCCACCGACCTGTGCAGCCCCTTCAGCTCCCGCTCCACCTGCTTGGACACCTCGGTCAGCAGGTGCCGGTGGGTCCTCCGCACGTGCTCCAGCATCTCGGCCCGGCACTTACCGATCTGCAGGATCACGTTGGGCTTGGCGGCCGGCCCGCCCCGCGGCCCGGGGTAGGCGTGGAGGCCGCCGCTCGTCATGTGGTCCAGCTCCATCGGAGGGAGTGAGCAGGTGGCCGCGGCGCTCGGACGGGCGGGAGGCGGCGGGCTGCGAAGTGCCCCTGGGCCGGCGGCGCGGTGGAGCCGGGTCCTCGGCGTCCTCGGCGCGGGCGCGGCGGAGCGCAGGGAGAGCGGCGGGGAGCGCGCGGGCAGCGCAGGGAGAGCGGCAGAGGGCGGCCGGAGCGGCGGCGCCGAGCTCTGCGGCCGGCCGCCGGCGCGGGCTCTTTATGCGGCTGGCGCGGCCGTGGGCGGCCCCGTCGCCGAGCCCCCGCTCCCATTGGCCCCGGCGAGGCGCCCCGCCCCGCGCGCCCCGCCCCCCACGCCCGCCCGCGCTCCCGGCGCCGAGGGAGCACCCACCCCCTGCACGCGCCATCGGCCGGGGTGACTAATCCGCCGGCTGGCTCCCTGCGCCCCCTCCCCGGCTCATTCAGCCTGCGGGGCGAGGGAAGGTGGCCGGACCCGGCGACACGCCCCTGCCCGCGACCGGCGGGGAAGCGCAGGTGTGTGCCCCCAGGGGGCTCGGGGCGGGTCGGTTGCTGCCCCCACGCGCCCAAAGGTTAGGAGGAAGCCCCTCCCCCAGGGATTCAGGGTCCGCCGCCCCCTCTCTGGTGTCGGTCCTTCCTAGGGGGGCGGGGTGGTGCTCGACTCCGCTCTCCCGGGGCCTCAGGGCCCCCACCCCTGCCTCGGCCCGGCCCGGGGTCGCGGGGTGCTGAGCCGCGGATGAGTCCCGGCAGCGACCCCGACAGACACCCAGACCCCCCTCCTTTGCTGGAGCCCAAGGCTCCTAGCTTTCCTGGACGCGCTCCCAGGCGCCAGGGCTGAGTTCCCTGGTGTGGCCTCCAGCTCCTGCCTATCCGTTCCCTGGGGTGCTGTCGAGTCCGGGGCGGGGGGGCGGGAGGGGGGGGGCCTGGGCTGGTCCTGCATCCCACGTGGGAGGGTCGCGCACCCAGGCCTGGGCGCTGCCCGGGGCCCCTGACAGTGGTGTGGATGTGTGACACCAGCGTGGCAATGGCTGGACTGGACCGCCCGCTGCCCCCACTCCCACGCCTTTGGGGAGGCCCAAGACTTGTCCCTGTGGTGCCTCCGGGGGAAGTCTGGACGCCAATCCCTGCGGGGAGGCGGGAGGGGGGCTGGGGGGGGGGTTGTGAGGGCAGTGGAGGAGATGAAGGGGTACTGCTCCCTGAAGCCCCCAAGACACAGAGGGAACCTGGTCAGAAGCTCCAAGACTTCTGAGAGGATGGAAGGGGTTAGGGGGAGGAGGGAAGGGAGGAGAAGGAGGAGGGGGGGAGGGGGAAGGAAGGAGGGGAAGGAAAGGAGGGAAGGGAGGAGAAGGAGGGGGGGAGGGGAAGGAAGGAGGGGAAGGAAAGGAGGGAAGGGAGGAGAAGGAGGAGGGGGAGGAAGGAAGGGAGGAGAAGGAGGAAGGAAGGGAGGAGGGGGAGGAGGGAAGGGAGAAGGAGGAGGGGGAAGGGAGAAGGAGGAGGGAGAGGGAGGAGGGGGAAGGAAGGAGGAGAAGGAGGGGAGGGAAGGAAGGAGGAGGCGGGGGTGGAGGAGAAGGGGTGCCGGCAGCCTAGCAGTCAGGAGAGGCAGAGAGAAGTAAACACCATATAAGGAATGGGGCTCCGGAAGCTGAGATTCCCTCGGGAGGGAGGCCCCTTCTGCCTCCCTGGCAACAGTGGTGGGGGAGGGACACCCTTTCTGGGTTACCCCAGGATGGATGGTTCCGGGTCCCAGGCCCTGCGATGTTCTGCGGGCACAGGTAGCACTCGTTGCTCATGGCCAGAGGCCCGCGGACACACGGCCAGGGAGTCAAGAGACCGTAGCCCCTTGCGGCCAGCTTCCCACCCTCCCTCAGACACAGGGCGCACACTGGCGCATGCCCCCGCCCGCCCACCCCTCACACACACCCATACCCACTATTCACCCATCCCCCAGACACACTCATACCCCCACCCACCCCAGTCACACTCATACCCCCACCCA